>NC_066870.1:30568291-30711516 GCF_022985175.1 Labeo rohita
TGGGCTTTGTGTGTGCGTGTGACCGACAAGATCAGATGCATTGACTCTCACACAACTCAAATCTCATTACTGCTCCGTACAGCTACTCTCACTCTTCTTGTTACTATGTCAATCTGCTTCTCCTTCATCCCATTGATCCAGGGATAAGTAAACGTGCCCTGTGATTGGATACAGCTGCTCATAACGTGATTGGTCAGTCTCTCCAGGTGAAGGAACAGGTAAATGAATAACAGGATTGTGCTTTCGATGGCTCACAGATCAGCATGTTTTGGTTTAACAAGAGTGGACTTTATAAATGATAGCTTTTACTAAGGTTTATATTTACACTAGTCCTGTACAAATGTATTTTATATTTATAAAAAAGCTGTATGTGTGTACCTGCACAGTTTGTATCTGAGGTGACTGGATAACAGAGGGCTGTGTGGTCTGAATGACTCCCTGCACCTGCAGTGTCTGTCCATCAGGTAATGACACCACAGACACACCCTCATTCACCTGAGACAGAGACAGAGACGGTAAATAATGTCTGACACTCTTTGGCCCTGTGTTGTTATTGTTAGCGAAAACTAAAACTATTAAAAATTCATTTTCAAAATTAATTAAAATAAAACTGATGTAAAATAAAACATAAGTATTAGATGAAAAACTTTTGAATGTTTTTTATTTTTTTTTTAACATTTTTGTAAACAATATATATATATATATATAATTTTAATCTGCAACATTAAAATAAAAAAAAATATTTAAAAATATTAATATAAACAATAGTATTTTATTGATACTAAAATAACACTGTTGGCAACTTGCGTAAATAAAATTAATTTAAGTTGAAATACTAACTTTAATAAAACTGCAATAAAAATACATGAAAGAAATACAAATAGCAAAAAAAAAAAAAATACAAATAGCAAAAGCACATAAAATGACTAAAATATTCATTAAAATGAATATGAACAATACTATTATTATTAAATATACATTATTATTGAACATAAAAAGAATTTTATTTCAGCTTGTTGCAACATTTTGAAAAATTAATTAAAAACAATATTTGTAAACTACATAAATACATTTAATAAATGATGAAAATGACAAAAAAAAAAAATCCTAAAAATATACTAAAAATAACACTGTTGGCAACTAACTTAAATAAAATAAATTTAAGTAGAAGTACTAAAATTACTAAAACTGCAATAAAAATAAATGAAAGCTTAGAGTATTAAATAAAAATATAAAAATTAGTTAAAATAAAAATAGCAAAAGCACATAAAATGACTAAAATTCTAACTAAAATTAAAATGAACAATATCATTACTATTACATATACATTATTATTAAACAAAAATAATTGTATTTCAGTTTAACATTTTAACTTAACAACAAATTTTTCTTGATGTAATTAATTTTACAAATTAATTAAAAACAACATAAACTACAGAAATATATATGTACAAAAAACAAAAAATACAAAAAAATAAAATCTACTAAAAAAAGACAAAACCCCCAACTAGAGTTTTAACTAAAATTAAAATGAGTAAATGTAAATATTATTCAAAATATTAATAATAACAAGAATAGTATTTTAATAATACTAAAATAACTCTGTTGGCAACTAACTTAAATAAAATACATATAAATAGTCTTAAAATGACTAAAACTGCAATAAAAATAAACGAAAACAAAAAATACTACATACAAGTAGAAAAAAAATTAAAATATAAAAATAGCTAAAGCACATAAAATGACTAAAATTCTAACTAAAATTAAAATGGACAATATCATTATTATTAAATATAAATTAGTATTAAACATACATATTCATTAAAAAATACTTCTAAACTCATTTAAATTATTAATACTTTAATAGTATATAAATAATATTAAAATATTAAAATATTATTAAAAGTCACATTTTGGTTCAAACTCTTTTTTAACATTTAATCTGTAAAATATTGCAGTCTTAAACCACACATAAAGTACAATGGTATTGCCATATTTTTTTGGACACAGTATCATAATAATACTATTTTTATTTTTGGTAATACCATGCTATTATCATGTTATGATAATTACCATGTTAAGATCCACATAAATCCTATGATATATGAATACAATAATCAAACCATCTCATGGTAATAATTGAAACTAAACATCGCTGTACCATGGTACCACCACAGCACTGCTTCCTAAGGACTGGAATGTGTAATAGTGTCTGTAAATATGATTTTGAAACACTTCCCTGAGTTTATTGTTTCAGTGCTGTATGATCTGTGTAACAGGTGTCACATCTGTGCAAGATATTGCTTGTACCTGTGTGAGTGAGTGAGTCAGAGTCAGACTGTACCTCACTTGTTGCTTTCTCAGTTGCACTGGCTTCCTGTTGCGCTACGGTTGCAGTTTCCATGGCGATCGGCCTAGCAACAGAGCAGAGAGGAAATGCACAGTCAGCGCTCTATAGAGTCACACGTCACAAGGTTTTAAACGGCCTACTGCATTTGACGCAATAATCCATCCTTTTAGCACAAACGTTTGCCAATCTACTGCTTTAAAATGTCATGCAATAAAACTTCTGCATTTGTGAGTGTTAAAATGTTAAAGGATTTGTGAAACTTATGAAGCAGCTTCTTATTGTGCACAGTGGAGTTTTTCATCTGCTGACAGAGTAAATGGACGTTTTGCCCTCATGAGGCTGAAATATCATAACTTTCTAATATTATGAAAAATGCATGACAAATTTATGGTTAAATAGAGAATAAGTGTTTTTGTTTTAATAATATTGAATATTTAGGTTTTACCAGGTAAGAGAGACTAATCAAAACTAAAACTAAGGAAAAATACATTTTTATACTATACTACGGTATTTTTATATGCATTAAACCTAGGAGTTTAATGACTGCAAGTACAGAGTACTTAACCAGTCAAAAGTTTTTGAACAGTACAATTTTTAATGTTTTAAAGAAGTTTCTTCTGCTCACCAAGCCTGCATTTATTTGATCTAAAATACAGCAAAAATTGTGTAAAATTTTAAAATATTTTTACTATTTAAAATAACATTTTCCATTTGAATATGTTTTAGCATCATTACTCCAGTCACATGATCCCAAAAATCATTCTAATATTCTGATTTGCTGCTCAAAAAACATTATTATTGTTATTATTATTATGTTGAAAACAGCTGAGTAGAATTTTTCACATTTCTTTGATGAATAAAGTTCAGAAGAACGTCTTAAAAATATTAATAATAAATAATAATAATAATAATAAACCTTTCTTGAACAGCAAATCAGCATATTAGGATGATTTCTGAAGGATCATGTGACATTGAAAACTGGAGTAATGATGTTGAAAATGTAGCTTTGATCACAGGAATAAATTACATTTTAAAATATATTCAAATAGAAACCAATTATTTTAAATAGTAAAAATATTTTACATTTTTTGCAGTATTTTGGATCAAATAAATGCAGACTTGGTGAGCAGAAGACATTTAAAAAAACATTAAAAATCTGTTCAAAACCTTTTGGCTGGTAGTGTATAAAAAATAAGAAAACAGATAAGTAATGTAAAAATGACTATATTATTATAACAGTGGTTTATTATGATTAAAAAATGCGCGCACAAAAAACACACGCCTAATACATGCACTTCCTCATTCTGTCTAAACGATTCTTGGCAAGTGCACAAACGTCTCAGTTATTCAAGATAAGCAGACTCATAAAATTTATGAGGAACATATTTTTACTCCATTGCTTCAGTACGCCAAGATTACTCATTTCAGTGCTGATATAAAGGTGTATTATGTCAGTGTTCGCTTAACTTCTGTTTCCTCGCCGGACTGCCAGAACAAACGCGCGCAAACTTTGAACACTCGCGCTTATGTAACAGAAACGGTGGCACGAGGATGTGACATACATTATTGCAACATTCATGCGCTTACAAATAAATACTGGAGAGTCTGCTAAGTTTTCAGGCTCTTTAGGCAAGCTTTCTATTATATTTACTTGCATAGTCCTGAACCAAGCTGCGTCATTCTCCACAACCTCAATGAATTTTTAATATCGCCAACTCTGCATTTAACTTGATCTTTTTGCTTGGTGACTCAGATTGTATTTCAGAGTAGCTCTGATTATTAATTTAAACATTTACTATATGAAATCTGCGCGCTTTTTCTTATTCTCACGTTTATTTTCTTGTCAACAGTAGTTTAGCTGTGGTTAAACCAGGAACCGCGTTCTAGACAGCTTCGCCTCATTGCACATATTATATTGAGAAACTAATTTAACAGCAGCTTCATGTTCGCCTTCCTGCGCTCATCTCCAAGTCCTCTCTGGCGGCCGATCGACATGCCAGCAATAACTTACCCGAGTTTTACGTAGAGTCTCGTCACTCGTTACGGGTGGAGAGGAAGCCCGACTCGCTGCACACGTAGAGCCCACGTCAGCTCTGATGATGCGCCTGGGAAATGTGCACTATGCTGCCGGAGGCCCCGACAACACACACACACACACAACACATTGTGGGCGGAGCCTAGGCGCTTGAGGGGCCGCTGTCACTCTCCAAATGCCCTGAACAATCCATTTGATCAACGAATCGATTTTTATAATGCATTAATGCATTTGAGGCTTAACTTTCGTAATAATAGTTAATCGACTTTTATATATATATTAAAAAAAAAAGTGTTCCAGACTGATCACACTTACAATAAAGATTTAGGCTATGCAAACAACTTTAAAAAACTAAAAAAAAACTAAATAAATAATAACCAACGATAAAAAAGTATGTTTACTTTATTAAAAATAAGCTTAAATAGGTTTAATCATATAGAAATACAAGAGTTTGATGAAATAGCGCCATCTTGTGATAAAAGAGTAGCATCGTTTCTCAGTTGTACAGATAGATAGATAGATAGATAGGCAGACAGACAGACAGACAGAGAGACAGAGTTAGAAAGCAATGGATTGCGTTTTGTTTTGAAAATGAGGCAAAGTCCGCAATTATTTATTTATTTATTTATTTTTTAAATGTAAAATCATGTCCCGGTCACATTTTCTTGGTTAAATACACGTTACTTACACTGTCAGAAAAAGAAAGAAAGAAAGAAAGAAAGAAAGAAAAATGTGTTTTATATTTTTACATTAATAGTGTAATCAATATTCTAGCTATTAAAGTCAGGTATGAATGACATCAAGTTAGTGTTTTTAAGTATTTTACATTTATTCCAAAATAATAAGTCAAGGCAGTAACAACTTAACTTCATGTTTTATTTGTGAATTTAGGTTCAGCTATTCTTTTTAATAGTTAACTTCTAACTATTTATGAATTTTTTGGATCATCAATCATCAAAGCTCTGTAAATATTGGTCACAGACACAGAGATTTACTTTGAATTTCACCATGCCGATTACTTACTAAAAACTCCCACAGATATTTCTATATATCTAAGTTTGTGAGTTGTTTACTTACTTTTTAAAATTTGTCTTCCCATTAAAGCCGTTATATTGGACAGTAGGACCAAAAGTACACGAACACAAGAGGCGGGATTTATCGCATGAACCAATCACAGCGGATCATAACCAGTCATATCCAATCATGTCGCGATTCTATTCAAGCATCTCCTCCAACTTCAAAATCGTTCTACATCGCTGCAGAAGTACCGACCCAGTGTTTACAAAGTGAACACGCAAACAAGGTCAAACGCACTTGAGTAAAAAAAGGTAAAACAGCAATGTAGGACGATTTTGAAGTTGGAGGAGAAAATGAGATGGGAGTTTTTCGACATACCCTAACTGTCATGAACGGGACTGCACAGAGTACACATGTGCATCGCAAAGCTAGACAATACGAGCATTTGATGTTCAAAAGTATATAAATTGTAATATTTATATATATTTTTTTTAGAAAATAACTGATCTTTTTGCTAGATTAGACACTTCTTCGGCTGGGATCGTTTAGAGCCCTTTGAAGCTGCATTTATACTTCATTTTGGAAGTTAAAACTCGCGGGCACCATAGAAGTCCATAATATGGAGAAAAATTCTAAAATGTTTTCCTCAAAAAACATAATTTTTTACGACTGAAGAAAGGACACAAATATCTTGGATGACAAGGGGGTTAGTAAATTATCTGTACATTTTTGTTCTGGAAGTGAACTAATCCTTTAAAACTGGGCTCAGTGGAGGAGAGATGCGGACTCCCGCTGTATACTTGCTGGTGTAGCTGTTGGACAATGTTTCTTTAGAAAATGTATTGATTTATACACTTTTCAATGTTATATTTTGTAATACTGCAATTGTTTAATTGTTGCTCTACGATTTTTTTTTTTTGCCAGGACATACACTTGCCTCCTCAGAGGAAATGCTACTGATAGATAAAATATTATGTGATCATTCAGCTATCTGAGTTAAAGTTCAGACAGAGTTTTAGTTGTTTGTTGTTAGTGATTGGCACTTTGAGGTCGCAATGTCACATGCTGTGCAAAGAACTCACAAGTCAGTGTTGATTGCATTTGTTGAAAACTATTTGCCTGATTTGTTACATTGGAAACCACACTAACAAGTGAAAAACAGTCACAGGAGGAGACCTCTGGCTTTGTCAGCAAAAAGCAGATGCTCATGTATAAATGATGAGTCAATGTAGACTCCACCACTGGGATTCAGCCCACTGTTTGGGCTGATACATCAAACATGCTTATGAGAGGATAAAGCGATTGCACTATCTGCAGCTTTGGAACAAAGACAAAACTTTATGGCTCTAAATATGCACACAGCAGCTCAAATCACTAGCATAAAAGTTGGTTGAAGAGTTCTCTACTTTTTCAGTAATGGATCTCCAGCATCTGGTCTTTGTGCCTTACGTAGATCAAAGCGTGTGTATGTAATCCTACAGCTGTTGCACTAAAGCTTCGCTCAACTGGGTGTGTAGAACTAATCTGTATCAGACCCTCAGTGTGTGTGTGCAATTTCACTGCCCAATGCCACCTGCCCAGTGTTTCTATTTCAGTACAGCTCTGCTCTACAAGCAGAAAGTTAAAAGTGACACATAGATACATACATATACACACAATTGTCTATATGCATGGAAGCCCACAAGCTAAATTCTTCACACACTGCCATGAGGAGAACCGAGAGACCCTTAAAAATAAAGTTAAGGAACAATTTGTTAATTTAATGCTCCAAACATACAAATGGAAGTAAATCAATAATTTTAGAGAGGTGGTTTCTTTTTAAAATTGCAAACAGTTTTTAACTGCAATTCAAAACGTGCATTTCAAATTTATTAATTTTAATGTTTTATTTTAGTACGTTGTAAAACATATCTTTAATAAAGAGCTTTGTCAAATATTTCAAGGTCAAGTCTAAGTCACAGTATTAGAAAAACATATTTGCTGACACTAGGTATTAAAAATATTAAAAATAATGATAATAAAATAAAATAATGAATTTAAGTTTTTAATGTTTTCATTTTTATTTTTTAATTTTAAATATGTATGTTAATTTTTCCATTTATTTATTTATTTATTTTTGTCAAGTCTTTCAAGGTCAAGTCTAAGTCACAATATTAGGAGAACATATTTCGCCCATGCAGACACAAGGCATTGGAAAAAAGAATAAATAAATAAACAAAACTAAATAAATAACTTTTTTTTAAAGTTTTAATTTTTATTTTAAATGTTTAAATTCATTAATTTGCCCATGCAGACACAAGGAATTGGAAAAAAGAATAAATAAATAAACAAAACAAAATAAATAAATAAATAAATAAAGTTTTAAATGTTTTTATTTAAATTGTTACATTTTAAATATGTATATTCATTTTCCCATTTATTTATTTATTTATTTTTGTCAGGTTTTTCAAGGTCAAGTCTAAGTCACTATATTTTATCCATGCAGACACAAGGCATTAAATGTTTTAAATTTATTTTTACATTTTAAATATGTATATTCATTTTTCCATTAATTCATTAATTCAATCATTCATTTATTTATTTATTTACTTATGTCAAATCTTTCAAGGTCAAGCTGAAGTATACAATTATGAGAACATTTTTTGCCCATGCAGACACAAGGCATTCATTTGGAATTTTAGTTTTCTGTCAATTTAGTGGCTTGTGACTGAGATTCCATTTCTGCATCTCATTAATGTTATGACCCTTGACCCCTAAACTAACCCAACCCTCATGTTAATATTGACATATTTCAAAATATATGTGAAGACATTTCAGAAAATCAAAAAAGTAAAACATTGAACTTTGTTCATTAACCAACTTTTCAATTAATATAAAATAACTTTGTATTTAAATCCTAAATTTGACCACAACCTAACGTGTTGCGCCAGTGCCGTTTACCCCCGCCAGAGGGCGCAGGAAGCCCGTTTTCGTTGCTCCCGAACCTACTGATCACGGCGCGGTTCCCGTACACAGATCCCAAACACTAAACAGGTGGTCATACACCGCCACACAGCGCCCGCCGCGATGAAACGAAACGGGTACCGATCGTAACGTACACCGAGCCGTCAAGGTGCTGAACCAAAGATTATTAATGATCTGGACACCAGAACACGGGAGCCTTTGATCCCGAGTTTCCCTTGGATTCGGGAAGGTCTAAGGAGAGTTGGAACTATGAAAGTGACGGTGTGTTTTGGGAGAACTCGGGTCGTGGTTCCGTGCGGAGATGGCAACATTAAAGTGCACTCGCTCGTCCAGCAGGCCGCGATGCGGTACAGGAGAGCGATCGCTAAGGTGAGATGCTGTTTCACTGTATCATCAGATTGTGCTTTGGAAACATAGTTGCGCCGGTGAGGGCTGCAAATATGGCGGTGTTGAGGCTGAGTAAGTGAGCGGGGGAAGGGATTGGGACCGTCCGGACACTTTAACTCCGGGAAAGAACGCCTTTATTCCTCACTAAATAAAACGTAGTGTATTTTTATTCTCTTTTAGTGTGCAGGACTGTCTTCTTTGTTCTTTACGTCTACAGGAGACTCCTGAAAGCCAGTGAGAATGGGGCAGATGAAGTATTATATGAGAGAGCGAAGTTTACTCCACGTTTGAAACGTTATTACCCTACTTTGGGACCCGTTAGAAATGACAGCATTTACTAAAATGCAATATCACGTAAATTGATTTTTTGTTTACATGCCGGGCTGCTGCAACTGAAGCATCCCTATGCTTTTTGTGGGGAAAATCGGTCTTGAACTTTTCTTGCGTGTACGTGAGTCCTGCGCTTTGTTTCAGTGGGCAGATGAGAGCTGCTGCTGCTAGGCTAACAGTGATAATTGATATGTCCTCTACAAGAAAGCACATCCAAAGCGTGTTTTTCGAGTTGCAACGCATTACACTTAAAAAGAACGACGTGACAAACCGGAACGCTCTCGTTCCGCAATCAACAAAACTGGACGTTTAGCACAAGAGCTCACTGTCCGCGCGCATAGTTCCGGGCGTTCAGCTTTGCTGAGCGTTTAAGTTTCATCGCGTCGCGTTCGTGGTGCTAAAGTCGCGCTCAATACTTTTTTGCTAATTTAAAAAAGTTTTACACACGTAAAAAAAAAAAAATAGGGCTTTAAAGAAATATAATCACAACACTTTAGACATGTTTGTCTCTTTAAAAATGTGTTTTATGTTCTACATATACCCGGGTCGACCTTTCATGGGCGCCACCATGCAAGTTAAAGGGATAGTTCAATCCAAAAATGAAAATTCTGTTATTAATTGCTCAAGCATTTAGGACGTTCATCTTTGGAACACAAATTAAGATATTTGATGAAATCTGAGTGCTTTCTGTCTCTGCATACACAGCAACACAACTGACACATTCAAGGCCAAGAAAAGGTAGTAAGGACATTGTTTAAATAGTCCATGTGACATCAGTGGTTCGATGGTATTGTGAAGCTACGAGAATACTTCTTGTGTGCAAAGAAAACAAAAATAACGACTTTATTTAACAAATTCTTCTCTGCTGTGTCAGTCTTCGTCACACATACATAAGAGTACCATGACCCATGCGTGTGGTGCTGCTAATGGAGGAAGCAGTGTTCTAATATAAATATATTTGAAGAGTTCAGATGCAAAACCAGTTTAAAAAAATGCATTTTTATCAGGCTCAGATGTATAGGTTTCTATGTAAGTACCGGTACTTCTGATTGGGCTGAGGCTGCTATTTTAGCGAGTTTGAAGAAAAAGTATTTGATGGATGTATAATGTTTGTCAGGAGCATTCACTTACTATCATTATCTCATTTTTGACCGAGATAGCTTTTAGCTGGTTTTGCATCTGAACTCTTCGTTTATTGTTATAGTTAATGTATTGTTATAGTTAATAGGCCTTAACTGTATGTCACAGTCAGATCTATGGTTTTTCTGAACTAAATCCATGATGAGGTCATTCATGATTCATTCATTCATTGTGTCTGTCACATGACAAATGAATGAAAAGCTGGGGTGAACTAATCATTTGTGTTTCTCCTAATATACATTTGCTTGATGTATAATTATATAGAGGGTTTGCACTTACAAATTTGGACAGGTACCCAGATGCACAGCCATACTGGTGATACTCGGATGTAAACAACGGCATCGTTTGCATGGTTAATGTACTACTGAATTTGTTGTTCTGCTAATTTATGCTGTATAAACCACAGAATAAAACAGTAGGCAGGAAAGGGCGCAATATTTTGACAAACTAAAGTTAATAGGTGGTAAATATACATACAAGCAGTATTAATTAAGATATTAACCTAATATTTCTCCTACCTTACCAGAAACGATAAGAACAAACACAAATGTTGTCAAGATTCTTGCTCTGGAAATCCTGGTTCTGTTTAGCCAACAACAAACGCCTTTTGTTCAACCCAGTTTTTTACACTCTTCTCCTGGATTTGTTATAACATTTGGCAGTCTGTAGTACTCCAAATGTTTTTCCTGGTCTGACCAATTAGTACAGCCCAAAACATGACAATAATTGACCATTTCAGCAACTATAATCAGCAAAATATGCAAGTTTTGTTTGGTTCAGTGGCATTGTTTACATTCAGTTGGTCAATATGGCCGATTAATGATGTTGTGAAAACACTCTATAGTTTCTTAGTTTGGAATATGATCAAATGATAAATATTTGAATGTTTACAGGCCTTTGGAAATATTGCATTTTAACAAACGGCTTAAATCAACACCAAGTGACTTGAATAAAGATTAGTGGATCAAAAAAAAGTTGAACAGATTTGTCCTAAGACAAGAACAGGCATTGTTTTGGTTTTAAGACAACTTTAATGAAAGGTTTTGATCCACTTCAAATGTTGACTACTGTAGATGGTTTGTATCTTCCAATCTTCCCACCGCTAATCCATGAAGTCCTGACAGGTTATATTATGTTAATAATAACAATACGTTTACAGAACAAAAACAGATTTGATAAACAGGTTGGTTCAGAAACATAAACTTGTCCAAACTGTGCACCAGCATGAATCACCAACTTGCAAAAATAATTGCGATTGCATCCAGGGTTGTCAGTAGATACATGTAGTATGAGGTGGAAAAAAAAAAAACATAGACATTAATAGCTTGTGCTGCTGTTTTGACCACTGTTTGCACCAACAGATCTCTCAGAATACCTCAAAGCCTGGTTTGCACCGGGGAGAAATCAGGATTCAGGATCAGCACTTAGACTAATAGCGTTCAATACGCAGCTTTTACAGTTAAATGGTCTGAGGCTCAGAGATTTTAGCTCGATATGTGAGCGAAGAGAGCAGGAGTGAGGGAGACAAAAGCATGTTTGTTCACATGAATAAATAATTTTCTTTTTTAGCATATGAACACAATTGTTTATGTGTGTGTTCTCATTGCTGGCCACCTGTGAGTGTGTGTGGTGGATGATTTATTGTTGAGTGAAAGTTGTAGCCACTTTGTTTGCACTTAAACAGAACATCTGTTAGTGTATATGTCTATGATGACACTTGTTATTATGATGATGTAGAGTTGCATTGTGATAAAAGCAGTTATTATAATCTTAATCATATGGAGTGTCATTATAATGGCAAATCCGATTTGTGATGAAGTTAAGGATGACCTGATGTGAGATTTGGCCAACCATTATTTGCTTTCAGTTATGCATTGAACATTTATTACGTTGCAAATTGATGCATGGTTCGTTAGGACAGGACAATATATGGTCGAGATAGAATTATTTGAAAATCTGGAATCTGAGGGTGCAAAAATTGCCTTTAAAGTTGTCCAAATGAAGTGAAATGAAGCAGTGCATATTATTAATCAAAAATTAAGTTTTGATATAGTTATGGTAGGAAATGTACAAAATATCTTAATATTTCTTTACTTAATATCCTAATGATATTTGGCATAAAACAAAAATTGATAATTTTCACCCAAACAATGTATTTTTAATATTTGTATTTCTTGCTACAAAAAAATATATTTATAATTGTTTCTAGTGTTGTTTATTTATAATTGAAAATTCTATGTATAAATTATATATCATATGTATAATTTATAATTTAATTTGTATTTTTGTAAAATTTATGTAAAAATCATATTATAATAAGTAAAAACATAAATATATTTTTGCATGACACAAACAATGATGGGTCAGAATAAACTGCATGGAAAACAGAAAAAATACTGAATTGCTGTGGATTACTTGTGAATTATGGTGATGTTTTTATCAGCTGTTTGGACTCTCATTCTGACGGCACCCATTCACTGCAGAGGATCCATTGGTGAGCAAGTGGTGTAATGATATTGAGCACTGGCTGTGAATTTAAAGCTTTATTATACCTAGCTTTTATTATGAGGAAAAGTCAGTATGATTTGGTGTGTTTAGAGTGTTATTGAGATAATTTAGTTGACATTGTGATGGTGTGCAGTGTAGCTAAGAGAATGCTGCTGTTTTTAGGTTGCTTTATTACAAGGAAGTGGAATGTTGTTGTGATGTAGCTGATATGCTGATGTCCACTTGTAGTTTATACTGCAGGAAGTCATGTGGATAATAAAGTACAGTGGCTGTGAGAAAGAGAGGGAAAGACAGGCAGTGAAACAAGGATGATGTTTGTGAATGTGTCTGTGATCTGCAGTGTCCTTGGTTCGGTTACATTGTCCTACGTTCCATTTGCTACTCATTAACTACATTCAACTCACCCTTTTTTCTTTGTGCTCACATTGCTCTCATTCTGTAAGTTCTAGTCTAGTCTCAGACAGTAGCTGCTGTTTAAACCAAACACACAAACAGAGGTGTTCTGTGTGAGGCCTTGAGGTTCGAATTTAGAGCTGATCTGTTGTCTGAGATTATTATCTCTGTATTTTGAATTTTAAAAAAATGGTTCATCCCGAAATGAAAATTTACTGAAAATGTATTAACCCCCAGGCCATCCACTGGAACAGATTTGGAGAAATTAAGCATTACATCATCACTTGCTTACCAGTGCACTGCTTTGTAGCGAATGGGTGCCATCAGAATGAGAGTCCAAACACCTGATAAAAGCATTGCAAGAACACCACAAGTAATCCTCACGACTCCAGTCCATCAATTAACAAATTTGTGACAAGAAAAACTGCATGTATGTAGTAAGCAAATCCATCATTAAGATGTTTTAACATTAAATAGTCAATTCTGGCCAAGATGAATAGTCATTTAGTGTGATCTTGCATGTGAAATTCATTCATCCCAGCTGATCACTCCTGGTTGGTTGCAGTGGGTTGGCAGGTTTTCAGATGCATGTGTTCACATGCATATTGTGTCTAACTGGATTCTGACCTTTTTGTATTTTATTGCTTGATATGTTTTTTTGTTTGCATGCATTTTAATGCTAAAATCAGCATAAAAGAAATGCATTTATGATAAGGTAGAAATTGATATGTATTTCAGAATACTGGATTTTTATGCATGCGAAGGCAGGAGGAAGTAATGCATTCTGTGGTTAATGCATAAGTGAGTTCAGGTCAGCGTGGGAAAAGTCTATAGATTGTTGTTGAGCGTGTTTTTACTTTGATCAGATGACTTTCTAAGCTTCAAATGAACTTGATTCTCACTCGTTTTACAAAGGGTGTCTGTATCTGTAATCTCTTAGTGATGTGATTGAGTAGATGGAGGGCTCAGCTGTCACTCTGACATAGAAAAACAGTTATACAAGCCTCTGGATTGTTTTAAAAGCAGAAGCCGATTGTGTCTGATATGTATCCAATAAGGAATTGCTTGAAAAAATTGAAAGCTGTCATAGCAGTTTCTGTGTTTTTTTTTTTTTTTTTTTTTTTTAAATGTTTGAGAGGAATGCTCAGTGTGGGTGTGAAAGTAAAAGCAAATTCGGGAAAAAATAGAACTGAATTGAGGAAAAATAAAGTGTATTTCAAATAGGGCCCTACACAATTAGCATGCTATTCTCTCATTTGAAAATAGTGCCATGAAAATTTAAAGTACTCCTGTATATTCAAAATGCTCAACTGATGTGAAAACAGCCAATTTAGTGTTGGGTCGGTCTAAATAATGGCAGCCAATTGAAAAAAACAAAAAAAACAATCATAGTGTTTCTCTATAATTGCTGTAGCTTTATAACGGGTAACTCAGTGAGGCATCATCATCATGGGATTCTAGGTAATTCCCTATCCTGACAACTATTGTGCTCCAGGCCACCAGAGGTTTTGTCTTAATATAAAGCTTCTATTGTATTCCGTTATGGCTGTATAGAAGAAGAAAAAACTTTTTAGCTCAAGTATAACCTGTAAATGTGGTTTGGAAACATCTGTCAGTTTGAATGTTGTGTATGTAACGACTGTATGTAGTGTTTTGTGGCATAGGCAATCTTGAATTGTGATCTGCTTCGCTTTTATATTGGTGGGCCGCAGTATTTCTACCGAATCCTAGATTTGCCCGCAGGGAATGAAACTGTTGATGTACTTGAGGATATTTTGGAAAACAGTGTTAGTATGTTCCCTGCAGAAACCCACAGCCTCTTGCTGAACTTTCACTGGAGAAACTCTCAGATAACCTTTCAGAAAACTCAATTCAGGCTCATTGGAAAAGTGCGCTTGTGGCAAAGTTTCTGTGAAATATTGCATTGCTTCTTATATGTTTCATAATAAAATGTTCAGTAAGTGGTGCTAAAAGCATGTTCAGTTTTTATCTGAAACTGATTAATGTTATTCTGACATTTTATTATGTTGGATGTTGTATATGTTGCGCCAGTTCAGAAATTAATTCTCTGTCTCTTGCTCTGTTGCATTTGAAAGCAATGTACCATTCTTATTAAACTCAACCTTAAACCCCATTGATTGTGTTATTAAAAGCAAATGTAAAATAAAAAAGTGTTTGCCTAAGCAACCATGCCATCTCAGCATGCTTCTACAAGTCTTTGAGCTCTTTTTAATACGGTTTGTTCATTACAAGTATAATGCTGTACCAGGTGGGCTGTCAAGCAAGTTTACTACATCACAAAAGTCATACATATGGAGCTGCTTATGCAATGTAAAAATCAAACTGTATTATTTTATAAATTATCCAATGTGGTAACGTGGCTTTATGATCAAAACAGTATTTTGCAAGGACCTGTGCAAAAATAAGTCTTTATTAATTGAAGGAAAAGTCCACTTTCAGAACAATAGTTAACAGATAATGTACTCACCCATTGTCATCCAAGATGTTCATGTCTTTCTTTCTTCAGTCGTAAAGAAATTGTTTTTTGAGGAAAACCTTTCAGGATTTTTCTCTATATGATGGATTGATATGGTGCCCTGAGTTTGAACTTCCAAAATGCAGTTTAAATGCAGCAAACGATCCCAAATGCGGGTGTAAACGATTCCAGCCAAGGAAGATGGGTCTTATCTAGCAAAACCATTGGTTATTTTCATTTAAAAAAATACAGTTTAAACATTTTTTTTAATCTCAAACGCTTGTCTTGTCTTGCTCTCCCTGAACTCTGTGTATTCTGGCTCAAGACAGTTAGGGTATGTCGAAAAACTCCCATTGTTTTTTCTCCCTCAACTTCAAAAATCATTTCAAAATCATTCCACATCATTGCAGAAGTTCCGACACAGTCTTTGCAAAGTGAACATGCAAAGAGGATCAAACACCCTTAACGAAAAAGGTAAAACAGCGATATAGGACGATTTTGAAGTTGAGGGTCAAAATACGGATCATCAGAGTTTTTCAACATACCCTAACTGTCTTGAGCTAGAATACACACTATTCAGGGAGAGCAAGACAAGATGAGCGTTTAACATTAAAAAGTATATAAATTGTATTATTTTTATGAAAATAACCAATCGTTTTGCTAGATAAGACCCTTTGTCCTTGGCTGGGATCGTTCACAACAGCATTTGGGATCCTTTGAAGCTGCATTTAAACTGCATTTTGGAAGTTCAAACTCTGGGCACCATATCAGTCCATTATATGGAGAAAAATGCTGAAATGGTTTCCTCAAAAAACAAAATTTCTTTACAACTGAAGACATGAACATCTTGGATGACAAGGAGATGAGTACATTATCTGTAAATTGTTGTTCTGGAAGTGGACTTCTCCTTTAATAATCTGCTCCTGTAATCATATTTTGTGTGAAAAGAAATAAAAGTTGTTTGTGTTTTACTATAATTGAAGATCAAAACTGCAGTGAGTTGTATGTTTAGGGAAGCCATAGACACATTTTTTCACTAAGTGCATGTTTAGAAAATTCTTGAAGGAGAAGTTCTAGACACTTGTACTTCTAGAACAAAAATTTCCTGTTATATACTCACCCTCTTGTCATCCAAGATGTTCATGTCTTTCTTTCTTCAGTCGTAACAAAACTGGGATTTATGTGTTTAGGTAATTTTCTATATTTAGTAACGTTCTTGATCTAGGTAATAGGGAGGTATTATGTAGTTATTTAATCATTCATTAATTTTTGAGTAAAATGATGCTGTAAACCCCACAGAATATTTGCAAAAATAGACCAAAACACCAAATTAACCACCTATTTTAACCAAAGCTATACTGCATGTCTTAAACACCACAGACCACAACAAACACAGTAATGCCTGTAAGATAGCAGTGTGGACACAACTGTGGTGGAAAGTTCTCAGCATGCTGTGGGTCACATACATGGGCAAGTTCACTGGTCCAGTACTTCTTAAAGCGACAGTAACACATTAAGATGGGCTGAGAAGGCCCATGTGATTAAGTTGGTTAGTTGTCAAACATTCATTAAGTGTCTGAGTGTAAATGTCAGACTGACCCTCCATCACTCCATCATCTGTTTAGGGAACACACACATAGCTTTGTATGTTGTTGTGGTACTTTCCATTCACATCTGTTTTTCTTCCAATAAGATTACTCTAACAAAAATAAAAATGCTATTATCAAGTTTTGGAGATGCATATATGGTAATCTCATGAATGTGACATTACCTTTTTGATTTCGTCACATGTACCATGTAGCAGTACTATATAAAACCTTACTTAGTCAATTTATGAGCATTATTACTAGTTTCGACAGGTTTTAATATTCTTTTTGGGACATATTCTGATATTCCAAAATGTTGTCCCCAGAAAGGTAGCAAAATCTGCCCATACAAGCGAACACAATGTGTGTTTTTGTGTGTGTTTGTTTGTAGATTGGTAAAGTGTTTGTGCAAGTTGTTTATCTGGGTGCCAAGCTATTCTGGATAGCATGAGATCCACAGAGGGGTATTTCAGGCTTCATGAAGGACTTATTCCTCAGGCGACTGCTTTTAGCAGCACAGTTTTTGCATTTGTGTGAATCTCCTGCTGTGTGTGTGTAATGAGAGAGAGGGAGAGATGGAGGGATTGTGTCTTTATATGGTCGTGTCTGTAAGATCCCTGTCACGATATTTAAAACATCAGTACTAATGTCACTGGAATAGTTAAAGACAGCAGCTTTTAGCTGTAAACGGCCGTGAGTGTGTGTATAAACATACAGTATTCAGAGTATATACGGGTGTTTCTTTAGCCGTGGACACTTTTTTTGTCCCATTTTTATTAAAACTAACAGATTTTAGCATGTTTTTTTGCTATATGAAGGTCACATTAAACATAGAAATCTTGCTATGCCTTCATTCTGTATATTCTACTTTTTAAATGCCTTTTATTTATAGATTTTATTGTACAAGCCAGGATGCGCAATACATTCGTACCCCATCGGTTTCTTGTTGTATGTTTAGTTTTGCATCTATTTTTCCCTGCTTTTATATTTTGATCACATTTTCTGTCCTCTAATGCTCACTTATACATTGTAAAAAATTACAGTGAATTGGTAAATTTTGTAAATAAAAATTTGGTAAATAAAAAATTAAAAATATTACAGTGAAAACCTGTTAAATAGTTAAAGGAGAAGTCCACTTTCAGAACAACAATTTACAAATAATTTACTCACCCCCTTGTCATCCAAGATGTTCAGGTCTTCAGTCGTAAAGAAATTATGGTTTTTGATTATGGACTGATATGGTGCCCTGATTTTGAACTTCCAAAATGCAGCTTTAAATGGCTCTAAACCAGGGGTGTCAAACTGGAGGGCCACAGCCCTGCATAGTTTTGTTCCAACCTTGCTCCAACACACATACTATGCAGTTTTCAATTAAGCCTGAAGGACTTGATTAGTTGGATCAGGTGTGGTTAATTAGGGTTGCATCTAAATTTTGCAGGGCTGCGGGCCTCCAGGACCGGAGTTTGACACCCCTGCTCTAAACAATCCCAGCCGAGGAAGAAGGGTCATATCTAGCGAAACGATCAGTCATTTTTTTTTGTAAAATTAAAATTTGTATACTTTTTAAGCACAAAAGCTCGTGTAGCGCAGGCTCTGGAATGTACATCCACGATGCTACGAATTAGTAATGGGTCGTTCTTGAACAATTCTTTCATTTTGAACGAATCTTTAATGTAACTCGGGAAGAACGAGTCGTCTCGGGCAGTGGTTCGGTGATTTCAGTTGCGCATACACAGCATCCTATTAGGTTCTCTACTGGAATTAGTTCACCTGTTTCGAGTCTTTGGGTTTTTCGAGTCGTTCGTTCATCTTATGGGGCTGTCACGTGATGAACAAATGACAAACCCGAAAACTTGTCGATAAGAGGTGAGGTGAGCTAATCATAGACTAAAGACCCAGGTAAACAATGAATGAATCTTTTCTGTTTCTTATAGCATTATAGTTTTGTCTTGTTTGTAGTGTGATCAATGTTTGTGTAAGCAGTAGATGTGTTAGGGAAGTAACGTAACATTTTAATTATATTTTGCTATTGTTATTTTAGTTCGCTTTGTAAACACTGGGTCAGTAGTAATATTGGCGAGAATTGTAGCATATAATTATAGCATATAATAATTGTACAAAACAAGAATCTCAAATATCTTTTTAACAAAATTATTAAATTACTTTAAATGTAACATTGAAATGATATTGACTGAGTTGATTGAGTGATGCAATTTAATTGTTTTTACCATGAATGTAGCCATTGCTGCTAAGGCGTGTAATAAATAAATAACAATCTAGAGCTGCCAAACGATTAGTCGCGATTAATCGATTCAAAATAAATTTTGTTTACATACTGTGTGTGTACTGTGTATATTTATTATGTGTATATATAAATACACACACATACATGTGAAAAATATGTTAGATTGATATGTAAAATATTTATTAATTATATTATAATATAAATTATATACAAGCATTTACAAATGCATACAATACCTACAAATATTTTTAAAATGTATACGTATGTGTATATATATATATGTATACGTATGTGTGTGTGTGTGTGTATATGTATATATATATATATATATATATATATATATATATATATATATATATATATATATATATATATATATATGTATATATATATATATGTGTATATATGTGTGTGTGTGTGTGTGTGTGTGTGTGTGTATATGTATACATAATTAATACACACAGTATGCACGCATGTATGTAAACATAAGCTATTATTTTGAATTGATTAATTGCAACTAAACTACCTATAAATATCCATGCTAAAAATATTGTTGCATTTTTTCTTTTTTACATTATTATCAATCATCGAAACAAAGAGTAAAATGTACCACTATATTAAATTTTTTTAAAAATGATTTTACAGTATCCCAGTGTGTCCCAGTTCTGCTGCTGACGAAGTATTATAAAACAATTACATGTTTTAGTAATAGCTTAATTTTAAGTCATATTTAGAAGAATGTAAATATAACATGCAATTCATATTTTGTAGGCTACTGCTATAATACTTTTATATTGCTTTTAAGTCTTTTTTGAAGCTTGACAGCCCCAGTCCCCATTCAGCTAGATTAAGTAACTGGGATATGCTTTAAAAAATGGCATTTTATGTTCCAATGTTAAAAAAGAAATCATATGTCTTTTGATTAATCTGAAAGTGAGTAAATAATCACTGGGCTGGTGTTTCTTATGCTAAACCTGTGACTGGTTTTTCGAGGTTAACAGTCATTTTGGGAGTCTGTCCTTCTGCCTGCGGATCCAGCTGATGACAGATGAGTGCTAACGGACGTTCTATTTTTAACTCTTAGACGAGGCATTAATGGATGTGACTTAATTGAGTCTCAGTGAAATGAGTTTGACTGTGTGCGTGTGTGTGCGTCATGGGGCCGAACAGCTCGGATTGAGTGCGGGTTTATGGGTTCAGTGTCGTCTGTTCTGAAACGGTGGACAAAGAAAGGCAGAATGAAAGAAAATGCAGAAATCTGAAAACATCAGACAGTATTGTATTGTGTGTGTGTGTGTTATGTAAGAGTGCAGCTGTGCTACAGGGATTTGCTCTTCTGCTTGCGTACGGATACGCTTATAAAAGGGAGAGTGGAGCAAAGGTTCAGAGATTTTAGTGGTGAGATTTTCAGGGTTGGTGTGAAGTTGGAATTAATTGCTTTTTTGGAAGATTAAAAGAATAGTTTGTGGTTGAATGTGGGTAACCAAACAGTTGCTGGTCCTTATTGTATGTAAAAATTGTGTTGAAAAAAATAAAATAAAAATACGGTGGGGTAATTTTTTGAAGAAGAAATTCATACGAAATTCAAAGTGAGTCATTGAGCGAGTCATTAATGACAAAAAAAAGCCCCTAAATGATATACTGAGGAAACATTTCAGGATAAAGCAAATATTATAACTGCAATATTGTTGAATTCCACTAACAAACTTAAGGTGATACTTATTCTGATGATTTGAAAAACTGCAATATTACAGATTTTATGTACAGGCTAGGTTTATGTTCAGTCATACATAAATTTTTTTTATTGTGGTATTTTCTTTACACTGTGTGATTTTAAATTGACAGCAGTCTCTGGGCATTTCAGTCTAGAGTCCTGTAGCTGCTTGATTCACTTCTTGAATCTAATGTGAGCAAATCTCTTCTCAAATTGAATCATATTAAATCTCCTCTTTTTAAGTTTAATGTTTTCTTCCCCAAATTGAATCAGACCTGCGACTGAATTGAATCTCAGTTATATTGAATCTCTTCTCAAATTGAATCGTATCAAATCTCCGTTTCCAGAGCCCTATGAAATCCATCCCATATTTTTTTTTTCAAACTCCGTTTTTTTTTTTTTAATGTTTCAATGGTTAAATTAAATTTTATCAATCAAAAAGCATGTCTAATTAATTGAAATCATGAAACTTACACAATTTAACAACAATTAATTTTTTTAAATTACATTTTTAAGGTCCTATGAAATATGTTTTTATTAATTTTTTTCCCAAATTCTTTTTCTATTAATTTTCTGAATTCCATTTTAATGGTTTCATTACATTTTTAATAATCACAAAAACATCACTAAATAATAGATTTTTTTTTTTATTATTATTGTTTTATTACTTTTTTCATATATACTGTGTTGTGTACATTTTTCTGGTAAATCTTCCTTAAATATTTTAATAAAAAAAATAATACTAATGGTAGTACTATTCTTATATTAAGTAATATATTTCAGTCACCATTTCTTCAAGTTAAACCGCAATTTTATTTTGACTAAAATAAAAGCTGCTGTAAAGACCTTAAAGTTTTTGTTTGTATATGTGACCCTCGACCACAAAACTAGTCCTAAGTAGCACAAATATATTTATAGCAATAGCCAACAATACATTGTATGGGTCAAAATTATAGATTTTTCTGTTGACAAAAAGATATTTTGTAAATTTCCTACCGTAAATATATCAAAACTTATTTTTTTAGTCATATGCATTGCTGAAAACTTCATTTGGACAACTTTAAAGGCGATTTTCTCAATATTTAAATTTTTTTTTTTGCACCCTCAGATATTCTAGATTTTCAAACAGTTGAATCTCGGCCAAATGTGTGTGTGGTTTCTGTGCTATTAACGGTTTCCTTGCCTGTGTTGTTATAAATTTTTTTTTTTTTTTTTTTTTTTTTTTTTTTTTTTTTTTAAATGCTGCCAGCATTTTTGGTCATGTTCACAAAAGTATAATGGCACCCAGAATATTTTGTTGTATGAATATCTGAACATGCAATATTTCAATGTTTATACTTTTAGGAGAGATAAACCCGTAAAAGGCATACTTATAGTAGTTAATAAACAATAAATTGGGTTAAGAGAGTGTATTTTGAAACATCACCTTTAAATCAAATATCTGTTTGAAGTGATTCAAATGAATCTCAAGTCAAATTGAATCACTTCTTGAACTGGATCTCCTTGACAGTTGAGTATTATAGAGTTGCAGCATGTTGTAGAAGATTACTGTGTATATTCCTGTATATACGTTTTCATGACAACGCTTTGTAAACATTCTGAACCAGCCTGTAAAAAAAACAACGATTTTCCTGTTTCAAAATATTTCAAACAACAGTAAAAACACATTTTCTTTTACCGTCGTTTAATACATTTTGAAATATTTCAGATCCCCGCATGCCTCTTTAGAGTAAACACTCATTAAGCCGAACATGAGTGTATGTGAGTTAGCACTGCAAAATGACTCTTATTTCCTGTATCCTGCAGAAAGAGAGCCAGTTTGTTGAAAAGAGAGGCTTCATAAAGACTCTTTCTCATGAAAACACTTTGCTCTCTGTTGGGGGAGACTGACGTTCCCTTGTTGGACTGCGTGTTGGAGTTAGCGGACATGCGCGTTCTCTGTCAGGAGATTTTAAGAAGCTTTATTAGCATCATAAATGAGGGATTACATTACTAAAACATTAATAAACTTCCCACACATACACCCACGTGAATACAGTTAGGATAGGAGTGTAAAGTAAGTCTGAATATCCGGTTGCTGTGTTGATGTCTCTCCTCCTCGGCTGCTCAATAAGACATGGGCTCTCGTATCAAATACACTTACTTGTCTTTGACAGCACAATCCTCTCAGCTTACACACACGGGTCTTTCTGAGAGTGAACTTCTCACGTTACTGAACGCGTCCTTGTTGGGATGATTTGTTTCTGAACTGAGAGGAAGAATGGAATGAAGAGGAGACAGAGTGGGACTTTATCTTGGTCTGGTTTCTTTTGTGTGTGGAGAAAGACAGATCGTGATGGTTAGAGATGTGGAAGCATCACTTCTCTCTGCAGAAGAGGCTGATGGAGGAAAAGGGCTGGGCTAAGCAGGTAGAGTCAGATCTGATTGGTTCATACCTATGGTACATTGTGACATCATGACTTTGTTTGGCCTGCAAAATTAAGCCGTTGCTTATTCACTGTAGACTGCTTTGACTCTTTTTAAAACTCTGATGCTTTTAAAATTCATTTTTTAGAGTTTTTCAAAACCCCTAAACTTTGGCACATAACACCTGTACCGTTTATGTTGCAGAGGTGCACTTTCTCTTTTCTAAGCAGCTAAAAGACCCCATAAAATCATATTCTGTGGCTAGTTCATGTCTATGGCCTTTGAGGTCAAGCAGATATTACTATAAAATTCTTTATATTAAAAGTCTTCCAGGAAAATAGAACAAAACCATTTGTGATTCGTCCAGCACTGCAAAGATTTGTGTCCAGTAAATAGTATTTTTTAAAAATCTATTTATTAATTTTCAATTTTAAATGTGTTGTATTAATCGTGATATTAATATAATAATAATAACGATAATAATGTTTAATATACAACAAAGCTAATAAAAATAATAGTAATTATAGTAATTTTTATTACTGTTATAATTAGTAGTAGTAAAAGTAGTATAATAATGTAGTATAATAATTATTATTATTGTAATAATTTAAATTTAAATATGGCTTATTCTTTGTATATGAAATAATAATTATAGAAATAGTAATAATAATGTTATTATTATTGACAGATTATAATTCTGTTAATAATAGTCACTATGTGTTGGTCGTTCCTACGGTTATATGGTTCGGCCCAATAATAATAATAATAATAATAATAATAATAATAATAATAATAATAATAATAATAATAATAATAATAATAATAATAACTGTTGTTGTTGTTGTTGTTGTTGTTATTTCTATAAAACATTTATATTTGTATAATTATATTTATATGTATGTATGGAGTATTGGTTGTATAACTGTTGTTGCTGTTGCTGTTGTTGTTGTTGTTGTTGTTGT
The DNA here is from genome assembly GCF_022985175.1 of Labeo rohita. Taxonomy (NCBI): domain Eukaryota; kingdom Metazoa; phylum Chordata; class Actinopteri; order Cypriniformes; family Cyprinidae; genus Labeo; species Labeo rohita. The sequence goes on from NC_066870.1 coordinate 30,592,805, forward strand.
TGTTGTTGTTATTATTATTATTATTATTATTATTATTATTATTATTATTAATTACTTATTGTGTATTGAACAATTTTTCTCATTTTCATTTTTCATTTAGATATTTTTTTCTCATTTTCATTTTATTATTATTATTATTATTATTATTATTATTATTATTTTTAAAACATGCCCCTGACTGGCAAGTGCATTTTGGTTTTGATTGAAAGATGTTGCTGTCCCATAGTTCAGTTCACATTCTTTCTGTGACTTTGACCTACAGTTGCTCTCTGTATGCTGAACATGTATGTGTGTGTGGTGGTGTCTGTCTGGTGGGTGTCATGCTGTGTGGTAATGACCTACGTGTGTGTGTGTGTGTTTTGTCCTGTCTAGGTGATGGTCTAGATTCAGGTGCATTATCCTGATTAGTTAAACCCTCATTATGATGTGTGTGTGCTCTTCCTCATTGATTAGAGTGTCCTGATGCAGCCTCTGTGTGTGTGTGTGTGTGTGTGTGTGTGTGAGGTCCTAGTGGTGTAGGAAGACTTTCACTTATGCTAAAGTCAAACACAAGTTTACCATGTTGTCTCTGTGTGTGTGTTTCTCTTTCAGGGGGAAGAGTACTGGGTTCAGGTGTACCGGCTGGAACATGGCGATGGAGGAATTCTTGACCTGGATGATGTTCTGTGTGATGTGGCCGATGACAAAGACAGAGTGAGACCTGCATTCTGTCATTCAAACACACACACACTCACACACTGCTAGCATTCTCTTCTAAAACGGGCAGCGCTCCTGTGTGTAGCTTTAGTAGTATATATTTTAGTTACAGGTATCAGATGACTGTTGTCTCCCAAGAACCATGACCTAATTTGTGGGACACACACACACACACACACACACACACACACACACACACACACACTGCTCTGAACTCCAGTGATTCTTTCTATTGGGGTGTCACTAGATCTGTATGGAATCTGCATCTGCCAAAACTCCACAGGATTCCACAAAATTCCAACCTCTGTCATTCATAAAATGTTACACATTCCGTTGCTTTTGTTTGTTTGTTTTTGAGAAATTAGAGATAATTTGCTAATGCCTTCAGCTATCAATTAGACAGCTACCAATAGTATTTATATGGTATAGTGTTGTTGTTGTTGTTGTTGTTGTTGTTGTTGTTGTTGTTGTTGTTGTTGTTGTTGTTGTTTAATTTATCACATTTGTCGATATTGGGTACTTAATTTAGCATAATTATTTCCAATATTTTTACAGTTAGATTTATCTTAAAGTTAATCTTAAAATTTATATAATTTAATTAGTGTTTATTGTAATATTTAGCAAAAAAATAAAATAAATATCTATTTTCATGTTGTAAATTTATGATGTCGTGATGCCAATGACTACTTCTTCTACTACTACTACTTATATTAATAATGATATTTGTGATTTCCTTTTCCTTACACTTCCATCACTTGGGTCTCTAATTAACAATATCAGTAATATGTAAAACAACAACAACAACAATAATAATAATAATTGTTGTTGTTTGTATTATTATTATTATTATTATTATTATTATTATTATTATACAAAATATGATTTTAAACCATTTAATTATATTTATATATATATTATTTTAACAAAATAAGTAACAATTTAATTTTGGTCATTTATTTTGGTTATTGGTAATAACAACAACCACAACTATTATTTTTAGTATTACTATTATATTAATAATGGTATTTGTGATATGAATTTTCTTTTCTGTACACTTCCAATGTTTGGGTCGCTAATTAATAATGTCAGTAATATCAACAATAATAATAATAATAATAATAATATAAATTATTGTTGATGTCATATATATTATTGTTGATGTCAGTAACATCAACAATAATAATAATAATAATAATATTTATTATTGTTATTATTATTATTATTATACAAAATGTAATTTTAAACCATTTAAAACAATTATTTATTTTTAAATTTTTGTTTTTAACAAAATAGTGTAACATTGAAATTTTGGTAATTTATATTGGTTATTGGCAATAATAATAATAATAATATTAATAATAATAATAATAATTGTTTGTATTGTTGTTGTTGTTGTTATTTATTATTATTATTATTATTATTATTATTATTATTATACAAAATACAATTTTAAACCATTTAAAATATTTTTTTACTTTATTTAGGTACAATTTTACTTTCGGTTATTTATTTTGGTTATTTGTAACAACAGCAGCAACAAATATTATTATTATTATTCAACATATAATTTTAAATCATTTAAAACAATTGATTTTGGCTCGAGTCTCACATGAGTAATATCAGTAATTTTCTAATAATACTAATACTACTACTAATAATAATAACAATGGTTATTATAATAACAATGATTGTAATCATTATATTAAAAAAAATATATATATTTTAGACATTTAAAAACGTTTCTTTTTAAAGGTTTTTTTTTAGAGTTCTGATCAGTTACTGTTACATAATCACTGGCTTATTGGTACCTCGTAGAATCAATATTGGTGCATCTCTAATTAGTAGTGCTGTGCCTTCAAAATCTTAAAAGGAAACGTTGTGTACATTTAATGAGCTGAATGAATGATTAAAATGGCAAGGAGAGATTTTTGGTTTTTTGCAGGGTAACTCTGCCCCCCTCTGGCCAATCACAGGCAGTGCGCCGTCGTCTCCACATTGCAACATGTTGCTGACCCAGAACAGATGATATCGGCTTACCGAGACCACAGACACTTTGCTAGAATGTAGTTGTGCGTTTGATGTGGTGGGTGTGTCTGGGTGTGTGCGTGTTATTTTAGTTCTCTGCGTGAAATAAAAGACACTTCACATCTGTGCTGGTGGGAGCGTGTGAGATCATACCACCAGAGTAACACTCACACATTTATAGCTGATAGTGTCTAGTTTTACCTTAAAAAGGCCATACCTTCTATCCGCCCGTGTTTAGGTCACATCCTGGTATCTCACACAAATTTACTGAATGACTCAGTCTGCACCTGTGCTCCACAGGAAACACTGTCCACAAACAGGAAGTGCCACAATACTGCTTTAATGTGGTTTAGTGTGACTCATTCAACCTACAGTCACAGCACAGAAACTCACACATGTATTTTAAACTCTCTGGACAAATGTGGACTGTCTAATATTAATGGTCCATAACCAGCTTTATAATTGTCTGTGGTAAACCACCATCAATTTTCAGGCTAATCGCACAAACACAGACGCACACATACACTCTGAGCAGGGTTAATGTAGTTTTGCGTTCTTAATTTACTCATTTATTTTTTACTTGTTTCTTTTTTTATTTTAGTTTTGTTTTCCTTAGCTTTTGCTTACTGTCTGATCGTTTTAGTTGTTTTGGTTTGTGGTGTAGTGTTTTTATTTTTTTTATAGTATTGTATATTTAGTTTTTGTGTATCTATATTTTAGTTTTAGTATTGTAGGGTACCTTAAATTACCTTAAATTAATGCATATTTAAATATGCTGTGCTTTAATTTAAAAATGTTTTACATGTTTTAGTTTTTTAAAATATTTTTATATATTTAAGTTTTTATAGTAGTTTTGAAATATTTGTTTCCATTTTATTTTTATAGTATTGTATATTTAGTTTGTAGAATATTTATTCTCTATTTTAGTTTTAGTATTTTTGTGTATTTTGGTAAACAAATACATATTTAAATATGTTGTGCGTTAATTTGACTGTTTTAAATGTTTTAGCTTTTTTCTCGATTTTAGTTTTTATAGTATTTTTGTATTAATTTTTTTAGAATATTTATTCTGTACTTTTAGTTTTAGTATTTTATGGTGTTTTAGCAGATTAATGCACATTTAAACATATTGTGTGTTCACTTAATTATGTTTGACATGTTTTAGATTTTTTAAATTTTTTTTTATACATTTTAGGTTTTTTATAGTATTTTTATATTTAGTTTGTAGAATATTTATGTAATGTTTTAGTTTTAGAATTTTCGGGTATTTTAATAAATGCATATTTAAATTTGTTGTGTGTAAATTAAAATATTTGACATGTTTTAGTTTATTACATTTTTTTTTCTACACTTCATTTTTTATAGTATTTTTATATTTAATTATTTAGAGTTTTTTTTATGTAAATTTGTTAAAAATAATGTTAATTTAAATATGTAATGCGTATCATTTAAATGTTTTTTCTATATGTTTTTTTTATTTTGATTTTAATATTTTAAAGTATCTTAATGCGTTAACAGGTAGAATTTAAATGTTTTACATGATTTTAGTGTATCCAAAACTTAAACTAAAACTAGTCTGTAGTCATTTCTGCTTCATTTTTCATGTCTCTGTGTTGGAGTCATGAAAACATGAGGTCAGATTTCTTTAAAGAAATTAATACTTATTTAGCAGCAGTGCATAAATTGATCAAGAGTGGCAGTAAATCCTGAAAAACAAATGTTAAAAACACAAAAATATTAACCAGCGGAACCATTGTCATATTTGATAATAAGAAACTAAGGAATATGAATGAATTACATTTTAAAATATATTTAGATTATTATTCTAATATTTCACAATATTAATCTTACAATCTTTTGGTGAGCTTAAGGGGCTTCTTTCAGAAAAATTTATTTTTTTTTGTTAAGTTTAAATGTACAAAAAAAAGTTTACATATTAACATGTGATATTTCAGTTTTCTGTGAGAATCAAACTTTAGGCCACCACAGAAAAACTTTGAATTGGCAGTTCTGCTAGAGGTACAGCAGAGGGCACCAAAGACTCTAAAACATGCATCACCTCTTCTCTCGCTCTTTTTTTCCCATATCTCCACGCTTTTTTGTTATCACCCTGGCTTGTCTAAATGAACAATAAAGTTCCTTATATTTGGCCCTCTGTCAGGTATTGAGCAACACAAAGCTCTTTTATGTCAGTGTTACTTGACTGACCCCCTTCTGTGATAACGTCTTCTATCCTCTACTGGCCAGGAAGTGGTCGTCAGTTATAAACAGGACGTTAAGGCATCTAAACGCGCTGCTTCTGGTCAGACAGTGTACGTGTGGACATCTTGTTTGTGTGGATGTTTTCCTCAAGGCTTGAGGAAGTGTGTGAGTGGTGGCGTCTTAACAGGAAGTGTCTTGAATTGGTGCTGCGGGCAGTGTTGTGTTCGGTTCTGACCACATGATCTGGAGCGTGTGTGTGTGTACATGCAGAGTGTGACCGAGATTTCCCCTGCTACCAACAGGCAGTTAATCATCGCATAGATGTGTTATAAATGAAGTGCTGTGAGCTGGTGTGGCTGACTCAAACACAAACTTGTTTCTATTAGCAACAGGCCTCGTGAGGGATTGAAGCAATGAGCCACGAGAGACTGTTTGTTCTCAGTGACAGTGGTTTTACATGGGTTAAGGTGTGTTGTTAGGCACAATTTGCAACAAAAACCCTTAAGGCTGGGGAAATTTTATGTTTTTTTGTCAATGTTCACATTTAAAAGGATAGTTCACCCAAAAATGAAAATCCTGTCATTGTTTACTCAAGCTAAAGTTGTTCCAAACCTGTATGAATTTCATTCTTGTTTTGATTTCAAAGGAAGATGTTTGGTAACAAAGCATTTGCTGGTAGCCATTGACTTCTGTAGGTTTTTTTTTCTATGTACTATGAAAGTTAAAGGCTTAAAGCAACTGTTTGATTACCAGCATTCTTCAAAACATCTTTTATGTTTCTCAAAAGAAAGTAAGTCATACAAGTCTGAAATTACAGTAAATGATGATAAAATTTTAATTTTGGGGTGAACTATACCTTTAAGGCCATCTCTGTGCTAACACACTGGGTAAAAACATTTAGCTGATATGTATAGATTTAAAATGTAATTTCTGGGAAAATAAGTAAAATATTAATAACTATTTGCGCACTGGAGTGATACAAGTTTTGTCCAATAAAATGGGTCTAGAGTTTTTTTTTTTTTTTTTTTTTTTTTTTTTAAACAAATGTTAATTTATGTCCCAGTCACATTTTCTTGGTTAAATAAACATTACTTACACTATCAGAAAAAGAAAAAAAATAGTTTTATATTTTTACTAGTGCTGGGCATCGATTAATCACGATTAATTGCATATATATATATATATATACACACCCACACACACACACACACATAACATAAATGTGTGTGTGTGCTTGTTTTTGCTACATTGTGGGGACCAAATGTCCCCACAAGGATAGTAAAACCTGAAATATTTGACATTGTGGGGACCGGTTTGTGGTCCCCATGGGTACAAAACTTATAAATCATACAGAATGAGATTTTTTTGAGAAAGTAAAAATGCAGAAAGTTTTCTGTAAGGGTTAGGTTTAGGGGTAGGGTTAGGGTAAGGGGATAGAAAATACAGTGTGGACAGTATACAAACCATTGCGCATATGGAGAGTCCCCACAAAGATGATAAACCAGACATGTGTGTGTGTGTGTATATATATGTATGTATGTATGTGTGAATGTTTGTATGTATGTGTGAATGTGTGAATGTGTGAATGTTTGTGTACTGTGTATATAGCTGCAAAACGATTAGTCACAATTAACAGTTTCAAAATAAGTTTGTTTGCATTGCATGTAAATGTGTTTGTATGTAAACACTTGTATATAATTAAAATTATGTATAAGTATTAATATTTTACATATAAATCTAACATATTCTACCTTAAAATATACATGTATGTGTGTGTATATAGTATGCAAACAAACTTTTGAGTCGATTAATCACGACTAATTGTTTTGCAGCTCTAGTTGTGTGTATATATATTAAATATATTTATATATAATATAAATTATATGATTATAAATATATACATGTAAATATTTTCAAAATATATACTGTATGTGTGCGTCTCTATAAAAACATAATAAATATACACAGTACACATATTATGTTCACAAAACTTTTATTTTGGATGCGGCTACTCATGATTAATCGTTGCAAAGTACTCATTTTTTAACATTAACAACATGATCAATAATCTATTAAAGCCAAGTATGAATCTCATCAAATTATTTTATTTGTGAACTTATGTTTAGCTATTCTTTTTAATAGTTAAATTTGAACTTTTTCTTTTTTTTTATTTCGGATCATCAGTCATCAAAGCTTGATAAATATTGGTCACAGACGTGGAGATTTACTTTGAATTTCAGCAAGCTGATTACTCACTAAAACTCCCACAGATCATGTTTTCATGTCATTTTAAGTCTTATATTATCATAACAAAGTGTTTATATCTAAATGTGTATTGTTTACTTACTTTTTTAAATTAGTCTTCACATTAATGCCATTATATTGTTCATTCTGACTAATCTGTGAACGTGCACAAATGCAAGAGGCGGGATTTATAGCATGAACCAATCACAGATGATCATAACCAGTAAAATCCAATCATATTGCGATGGAGGCGTTTCCTCCTCTCATGTGATTTTCATCCATTCGTTATCAATCACCCCTCATCAAACTCACGGCACACTTTAAAGGGTCTGTTAAAACTCAATGAGCTCAGGGGAGGCTAGAGATACGTGGACTCCTGTGGTAACTTAACCTGCTGGTGTCGCTGTTGGAGAATGTTTCTTTAGAATAACGAGTGTAAAGCGCATCAGCACTGGACTCTATTCCAGTGGAACCCTGTCCTGTGACAAATCACGCGTTTTAATGTTTGGCAATCTGATGGGTGAGTCTGGTTTTGAACGTCGGGAGAGTTTAACCTGCCCTTTTCTATTTCAGCATGACTGGGCCACAGTGCACAAAGAAAGGTCCATAAAGATATGGTTGGATGAGTTTGATGTAGAAGAACTTGACTGGCTTGCACAGAGCCTTGACCTCAACCCATGCGAAAACCTTTGGGATGAACTGAAATGGAGCCTTCTCGTCCAACACCAGTGCCTCAGTGCTCTACTGGATAAATGGGAAAAAATACCTACAGAAACACTTCTTGAAAAATATAGCTGTAAACAGTGATTACCGGGGTTCAAGTGCTTTAAGTATAATGTATTTTTTCGTATGTGCTTAAAGTTTAAAATACATTATTTAGTAAGCGTGTAACCACCTCAGTGATTTAAAAAAGATTTTTGGCAAATCCAGGTAATTTACCATAAAAATATAGTTTTTTTTTTTTATGTTTATGACTGTTATTGTGCCAGCTGTGGTCAGATCTCCTTAAAACTTTGTATGCTTGTTTAGAATTACCTGTCGAATGTGCTCAGCAGGTTTCGTGAAGTTTTGAGTTTTCCGTTAGGCTTTATAGGTTTTTGAATAAATTTGGACAGGCTGTCTTTCCAAATGACCCCGTTATAGCTTCCCAAAGGGTAAATTTCAGAATTTTTTGAGAGAGTCCAGAGAATTATACTGCAGTGTTTTTTTTTTTTTCCAGATTGAGCGAAAAACCTAAAACTAGTTCACAAAAGTGTTTTTTTTTTTTTTTTTTTCCCATCATCTCAATCATTTAACAAATGATTTGATTGACAGCAGTTGTTCTAGAGGCAAAGTGGTCCAGAATGAGGAGTTCTATCAGATAATATGAATATTGCATGCATGTGCAAAAAACTGCACAATGTACAATCATTTACACCCTTGAAAAATGCGATATCACCCACCTAGTGGCCGATTCCTTTACAATTTCTCTCAGATCTTTGGGGCCACGAGTTGAACAGGCCCACTGAGTTTCGTTCTCATCAGCCTCCGTTAACCTTGTCCAATAGGCGCTCAAATTCGTTAGGCAGTGGCAGCCATGTTTTGTGAGATATGCAAATGTCCTTGTAGACACTTTTGGCACTTTGGACCAAGGCCGTGCGCACCGATTTTCATGTTGAAAAGAAAAATGGATGCAGTTATAGCAATTTTTGTTTTTGTTTTTTCCTCGTATAGCGCTACCAAGTGGCCAAGCTCTGCAATTTTTTTTTATGTTTTTCCCCGTGATCTCAGATCGAGCTTTTACGTCAGAGTTCTGAGTTTGGCGAAGATATATCATTCCGTTCAGGAGTTGTAGGCATTTTACTAATTCTAAGAATTCCTAGGAATAGTTCGCAAAAGTAGGTCTTAAAAAAAAAAAAGTGAAATACCCCCAAAATTTTCTCAGGCTCACGATTGAATCTGAGCCATGAATTTTGTCTGGTGTGAGCCAAGGATTCCAAGGCACTTGAGCCTGCCACTGATGGTTTTTAGGAGTTATGAGCAATTTCGTACTTTTGATCGCCTTAGCACCCCCCCGTCAGGCCGATTAGGGTGAGCCTTGGTCATGATGTGGATGGTGTGAGTACTACCATCCCTCCAAGTTTCAAGTCTCTACGACTTACGGTTTGGTCTGCATGATCAGTTTTATGTAGAGATCGCTGATCTGTGACCATTCTAACAATTACAATAGGGTTTCAGTACTACGCTGAATCATTTCTGCGCATGTGTGTGTGTTGGCTACCAGATTTTATGGCTGTCACTGTCCAGCTGAAGATGAACTGTGGTCTCCTCTCCTTTGGTCAAGTTCAGACTCATATGGTCAGTTATGTGTAAACTAGGCTATAGGGCAGAGAGTGTCTGTGTGTGTGTGTGTGTTTGTGTCAAAGCAAGATGAGTTCAACAGATTGTGAAGCTCAAAGATTCTAACCTTTTAAAGAGAGGAAATGAATATCCTCACAGGAAGTATACAAATGTTCTCCTGGGAACTTCCTGTCAGCACACATGGCACACACAAACCTCTGTTGACCTCCAGTGTGTGTTTGTCAGATGTGATTTGTATTGTTGGGTCAGTGAATTCTTGTTTTTAGAATCATTGTGAAACACATGGAGGGGTTTCTCAACGCCGCTGTTGCTCATTCAGCTGTGATGCTACTGTGTGTGTGTGTGTGTGTGTGTATGTCCAATAATACATGAGGTGTCATGTTTGTTTGGGTAACCAGTAAGGAATTACTCAACCTTATGAAGAATAGCACTGCAGTGTTATTTGTAATGCTAAAGTTCGTTGAGGTTTGGATCATTTGTAGCAGCAAGAAACACATGCATGCGTACACTTTAGCTAAAGACATCTTTCATGTCTTAATACATCTTTCTCCTTCATCTCCATTGTTTTCCCGACTGTTTTTCTTCGCTGCGCTGCCCTTTTGTTTCGGTAGTGAGGAAAATATCAAACACTTGTTAGAGTGTGTGCGTGCATGTGTGTGTGTATTAATCTATTTCTTGTTAGGTGAAAAATTTCTTGTGACCAATTAAAATGTGTTTAACAAGATGGCTAATTCACCTAGTAGAGGTAAATATGTAAGTGTGTGTGTATATATAGATTACCAAGTTTGCATTTATTTGATTTAAAAATACAATAAAAACAGTAGTACTGTGAAATAATATTACGTTTTATTTTAAATGTATTTTAAAATGTAATTTATTTCTGTGATGCAAAGCTGAATTTTCAGCATCATTACTCCAGTCTTCAGTGTCAAATGATCCTTCACAAATCATTCTAATATGCTGATTTGGTCCAAAACGTACTTATTTGGGTACAGATTTTTCTGTACAAGTGAACTAAAGTCTTTGGAGACATCCAGGAGTGTCTGCATTTGTATATGTTTTTTTTTTTGTTTTTTTTTAAATTTTTTTTTTTTTTAAATGTGGTTTTTTTATTTATTTAATAGGGTGTATATATTTTGGGTTATTTAGCTAATTAGAAATTATATATATATATATATATATATATACACACACACACACACACACACACACACACACACACACACACACACACACACACACAATAGAATTATATGTATGTGTGTATATATACAGTTGAAGTCAAAAGTTTTTTTTTCCAAAATAAGAGGGAACATTAAAAAATGCATGTTATTATTTATTACTGACCTAAATAAGATATTTCACATAAAACATGTTTACATATAGTCGACAAGAGAAAATAATAGTTGAATTTATAAAAATTACCCTGTTCAAAAGTTCACATACACTTAATTCTTAATACTGTTGTTACTTGAATTATCCACAGCTGTATTTTGTTTTGTTTTTGTTTTTTGTTTTTTACCAATAGTTGTTCATGAGTCCCTTGTTTGTCCTGAACAGTTAAACTGCCTGCTGTTCTTCAGAAAAATCCTTCAGTTCCCACAAATTCTTTGGTTTTTCAGCATTTTTGTGTATTTGAACCCTTTTCAACTGAGGGACTCATGTACAACTATTACAGAATGTTCAAATGCTCACTGAAACAATGCATTAAGAGCCAGGAGGTGAAAACTTTTTTGAATTTGAAGATCAGGGTAAATTGAACTTATTTTGTTCTCTGGGAAACATTCAGGAATCTTCTGTAGCTTCTGAAGGGCAGTACTAAATGAAAAAATTGATATTTAGTCAAAATAAGAAAAATGTACACACCTGCATTCTGTTCAAAAGTTTTCACCCCCGGCTCCTAATGCATAGTTTTCCCCTTCTGGTGCATCAGTGAGTGTGTGAACCTACTTGCATATGAGTCCCTCAGTTGTCCTCAGTGTCAAAGATGGATCTTAAAATCATACATTCATTGTTGGAAAGGATTCAAATACACAAAAATGCTGAAAAACCAAAGAATTTGTTGGACCTGAAGGATTTTTCTGAAGCACAGCAGGCAGTTTAACCATTCAGGACAAACAAGGGACTCACGAACAACTTAAGAATCAAGTGTATGTAAACTTTTGAACGTGGTCATTTTTATAAATTCAACGATTATTTTTTTATTTTATTGTGGACTGTAAACATCTTTTATGTGAAATATCTTATTCAGGTCAGTACTAAATAAATAATAACATAAATAATAACAAATAATAAATAAATAATTAACATTTTGCAGATTCTGCAAGGTGTATGTAAACGTTTGAGTTCATCTGTACGTGTGTGTGAGCAGATTTAGTGTTTAAGAGAAGACCTCGAATATGTTAAGAGCAGATCTGTCTCACTGGGAATCTGTGTCACAGGTAAATAGGTTTCTGTGGGGCGTTTCTGTGTGTGTGTGTGTGTGTGTGTGTGTGTGTGTGTTTTGTGAATAATCAGAGCTGGATCTCTGGCTGCACTCTGAAGATCTTCTGTGAAACACTAAAAGCCTCACTGTCATATAATTCTGACAATGCGAAGTTTTAAACATATGTGTAATGTACAAACACACTCTAAATAGTTGCGCAAATGTCCGTTCCCATGAGTGTGTTTTCAAAACCGTCATGTTTGAGATAATCCAGACTGTTGTTCTTAAAATATTATATACAAAACAGACACCGCCACTCATTTTCTGACAGGCATTAGCAATAATGTTAAAGAATGCAGAAGGGTCGCACACATTTCACCATCTGATTTCCCACATCCAAGATTGAGGATTACAAAACACACTCACAAAATGCCTCAGAGGGAGACCATCCCTGTGGATTCTGGGTAATGTGCCCTTCAGCAGCAGTCCTGTGATTGGTCCAGACCTCCATCAGTCAGCCCAAGCCTCAAATGCACTGGGTGTGTCCAACAATTTCAACCCACCCACTGAAGCAGCGTCTCGAGTGTTATCATTCATGTTGACACACACAGGCATAATTGAGACCAGATGTTCACTTTGTAGCATGAAATGTTGCCTTCTGTCCCAAATACACTAGTGTCTTAAGGGACACAGTGATGAGAGCGTCCTGCTCTAAATGAGGACACCACACACACGCCGAAGCTCTCCACAGACTTAATAAAGCTACATGACTGCTTGAATAACTAAGTTTCAGAGTTTCCAAGCAATAATCAAATGAAAAGCCAACTGTCTCTTGTGTGTTGTTGGCAGTGGTCAGATTGTACATCATGACATCAGTGAGTTACAAATTAATCGTTTCATATCAGACCTTACAATATGCATTATGGCTAATGATAAAGTCATTAATTATAATATATATTTTAAAATGTAATTTATTCCTGTGATGCAAAGCTGAATTTTGAGTCTTCATTGTCACATGATCCATCATAAATCAATCAAATATTCTGATTTGATCATTAAGAATATTTTTTTTCCTATTGTCAATGTTGAAAGCAGTTGCGTTGCTTAATGTTTTTGTTAAAAATGATTTTTTTTGGGCAAGATAGGAAAAAAAATAGAAAGTTACCAATGTGTTAGAAATTAATAGTTTCATATCAGACCTTACGATATGCATTATGGCTAATGATAAAGTTCTTATTTTTAATATATATTTAAAAATGTATTTTATTCCTGTGATGCAATTAGACAAAAATAGAAAAAAAAGAAAATAGAACATTAATTAATTAATTAATTAATTTTATTTATTTATTTGTTTATATTTTTAATATTATAAATATCACAATTTAATGCATCCTTGATTAATTAAAAAAATAATTTCTTCTCCAAAAAAGTAGTTTTTGTATATTAAATGTTAATTTTCATTTACAACATGGTACAATGTAAAAACATTTTAGTCTTGGTTAATATTAATATTAATTTATATTTTATGTTATTATATAATATATTAATATTTTATTAACAATCATGAATTAGATTAATAAATTGTTTTTCGTTGTTAGTTGTTTATAACGTATGTAGTAACTATTGGTACCAAACTGAACCTTATTGTAAAGTGCTACCAATATTTTTTGTTCTTTACAAAAACAAACTTTGCAGCAAACTACAGATTATATAGCTATAACAGGCTTTTGCTGGAAAACAATGTCATTACACAATCCATTTTTCCAATTTTGACTAAACCTCATCCATCTTAGCCATCTAGACAGAATTATTTTGGTCACAAATCAGCAGAGTTGTCAGAACAAAAAAACAAAGGCATAAAAATGAATGTAGAACAATGAATGTATCATATTTAGTAGCAAACTGAAACAGGACTGCCTGAAAGAGCGAGTTACCATTTTATCAACTGGAACATTCTCACACTGACCTCAGGGCAGAGAGCCATCCTATTACTGTTTCACTCTCTTAAATGTAAGCACATCTTTCTCACTCTTACTGTCTCTGTGTTCCCCTTTGCAGTTGGTGGCAGTGTTTGACGAACAAGAGCCTCATGTCGGAGGTGACGGCACCAGCGCGAGTTCAACAGGCACACAATCGCCGGAGCTCTTCTCTGGAGAGCCGTCCACCTCCACCCCACTGTCTGCCTTTCAGCCGTATCTGCCCCACAGCGAGATAGAGGTCACCACGTCCACGCTTCGAACCAGTAAGAGACAGGCGAAGAGAGTCTGATAATGTAGTCTAGTTCTTTGAAAGTTTGAAATGTGGAAGTTTTGGCCTTTTGTGTCACTCATTGGTCACTCTGTTTCTCACAGACATGCCTTTGCATGTTCGCCGCAGTAGCGATCCGGCTTTGTTGAACCTGACAGCGATGTCCTTCTCAGAGCCTGGCTCACAACCCGAAGAACCTTCCAGAAAAAATCCCACACGCTGGTCCACAACCGCCGGCTTCCTGAAACCACGTTTATCTACAGGAACCAACAGTCTGGAGAGAAAGGTATGAAACTGCTGTGCAGCTCCAAACTTTTATCCATCTTTTCCTTAAGTGCGGAAGTAAGCCTATGGGTGAGACTTCAGGTTCATTATCTGCTATAGGGAAACAATGAGAAGAACAACAACGTGCAGTAAACGGTAAAACTGTTTGCATTACTTACCCGTGTGTTCATAATTAAAATAATACATTAAAATAAAATGGTAAGACACACCAGTTTGCAAAATCAAGCAGCAAAATGAGCTGTTTTGATCAGCTAAAATTAGCTGGACTCGGATGAGACCGAAGCCAGACCCATACAATTTACAAATGGCTGCGGCCACTCTTACTGGAAGAAAAAGGTGGATAGTGGATGAGGGTAAAGCGGCAGAATACGGCAGTAAAATAAACTCTGTTTTTGATTTAATAAAGCAGTAATTGATGTCATAATATCAAGATATTGTTTTGATTTAGAAGTCAGAAGCTATAGCTAACATGAATAAAAAAAAACAAACAAACATGGCACTTGTAAAATAAATAAATGTATATACTGATTTATTCATTAATGTGTAGTGTTACATTTTTTAAAACAAATTATGAGCTCTAACAGATTTTCAGAATTTTTACAACTCTTCTGTTTAGACCATCTACAGATGTTAAATCTTAATATAAAATGTTAAAGTTTTTTAATTTTTGGAAAAAAAATGAAAAAATGATAAATAAAAGATCTATAAAAGACTTCATTATTATTCATTATTGTTTATTTAATTCTAATATTAAAGTTCTTGTTAAAAACTATCCAAAATTAAAAATAATTTCTGTATAATTTCCGCACAGAAGAAACAAGGTGTTGTTTCCAAACAAAAGGAAATAGATCTGTATTGGCATCAGCTATTGGCCAAAATGAGTCGAAAAATATCGGATATCTGCAAAAATCCAATATCATGCATCCCTAGTTTGGACCCCACTGACATTCATTGTGTAGACAAAACAGTTGAAACATTCTCAAAATATCATCTTTTATGTTCGACATTTAGAAAGTCATACAGGTTTGGAATAAATAAAGGTTAGTAAATGATAACAGTTGTCATTTTTGGGATAAATACCCCTTTAATAACCTTATCGAGTGCAGTAGTCAGATTCTGGAAGGCAAAATCCATTCGTTTTCTCCATAGGGAAACAGATTTTTAATCCTAACTTTTAAACCTAAGACAGACCTGGTATATGCTTTTATTGAAGCCATCAGTTTACATTATTTTGTAAAATATTTCAATAAATAACAAATTACACCAAAAGAGCTCAGCAGGGAATGTAACTCCCATGAATCGCTCAGGGTTGCCAGATTTCACAACAACATCCGCCCAGTTGCTACCCAAAACTAGCCCAATCGTGTTCCAAAGGGTAAAATGCAATTTTTTGTTTGGCATGGTTCCCTTGGTAAAAATTGTATTCCTGGGGATAAATATCAAGTTATTGGGGTTGCTTCCACCTTGGGACATGAAAAGCAACATGCGGCAGCAGTGTTAAAGTAGCCCAATTCCACGGACTTGGCAACACCAGAAGCACTACAAAAAAATCGAGTCCCTCTCAATTTTAAAACTCTTAAATACTTTATGCATATTTTGCAGTAAACCTAAAATATATAGTATCTATATATCAGCTTTAAACTAATAATTTTATTTCTCCATTGTTTTTTAATTTGATTAAAACAGCCTCACTGTTTCTTGTCTTTCTGTCCAATTTTCAAATAATTTTTGCTTCAAATAAAAGTTTGTAATGGTGTAATTCACCTCGTAGCTGTTTGGTTTGATTCATGGCCTGTAACTCTTTAAACAGACTTTTTGAAAACCCCTATTAGAAAAATAAATGTAAAAAATAATTACGAAACCAGTGCTACGCTAAAAGTGGGAAGGTACTCTTGCACTCCATTAATGTTCACACAGAGGTTGTCAATATATTTAGAAGTGGTGATTACTAAGTGGGCGGCTGACTTTAGTCTCTGAGTTGTTTTCCTGTATTGCTGTTTGGAGGCCATTAAGTTCCTGCTGGTGTCGTTTCTCAGATCATATCCGATAAATCTGTCATCTTCAGAGGCAGAGGTCACGTCACCCTTCATGACATCTCTATGAATATTTACTGTCATTTCTGAAGGGTTCACAACCCCATCTCACCAACAGTAAGAACTCTATAAACAAGCCATGTTATGGCAGAGAATGTTGCGCTGCTGTTTGTGTGTTAAATTTATCGTGTGCGGCACGAGTTCATTTAATGCATTTGCTGATGTGACCATCATTTCTCTGTCTGTTCTCCTTCTAGCAGAGTAATGCTTATGTCAATGCTAGTCATAAAACTCTCCAGACAATGAGTTATGGATTTTGCTCACTCCCTTTCACGCTCGCTCACACTCTCTCTCATCTTGGTTATTCCTTTGTAGTATGAGGCTTTGATTTTACAGCTTTTTCTTATCCATCAACATAGTGTTCTCACAGACCAAAAAACATTTGGGCATACATGGCGTTTTACCGATGTGTTAAATTGTAGTCTGACCATCCGTGTATGTGTGAATCATTATTTTCATTTTACTACAGTATACCAACCAAGTAGGCAATAAACAGGGTTAGCAATGTAATAGTAATATATTTTTTTCTCTTCAGGGCCGAGGTGTCGACACATATCGTAGTCTTCCTCGTGATGCAGGGCAGTGGTCAAATCAGAAAGAGTTTCAGCGTGAGAAGGCCCGTTCTTCACTCAGCGCCAATCATCCCATGGTGGACCGCTGGCTGGAGAGACAAGAACAGGTTGGGACTGTAATGATTTAGATCTCCATAATCCGTTTGGTTTTATTTCAATAAATTGTGCAACCCTAATGTTAAGGGTTATGTTTAAGAAATCAACATTTCAAAACTTAGTACAAAAAGAGCATTTATTAAAACCAGGCTGGAAAAATGGATCATTGAACATTTACACTTTTTAACTTTAGATGAATACATCAACAAAAAAATAAATGTCATTGGTGCCTACTGGGACATAAGATACTTGGCTAGGCCAGTCATGGTTGGCTAATCAGTGGAAAGCTGGATAGATCCTATTATTTCAAAACACCAGAGAGAATAACAGTCAAATGTGTGAAAGTGCATCAAATTAAGCAGTTTCGGGCTGCGTGCGGTGCCTGCTGCTCTCCATATCCTTAAGAAAGATCCCAGTGTTAGGAAAGAACAGCTTAATCATGTCCAGCTTTTCAAAAAAGTTGATGTGCACGTTTCAGCACAGATTGTTTTGTGAATCTGTCACAGTGTAATGCAGACTTTGTAAAAAGGCTGCTATTAAAGAATGTAGCAGTTAAAACTATATTGGTCTTGACAGCAAAACCACAGTCTTAGCAGATCAAAGCATTGTTGTTCACTTGACATGCAAAGGGGATCTTTCTTAAAGGCACAGCACACTGATTCTTGAGAATGGAGAAAACGTGTCCGACATTATTTAAATTGGTAATATTTCCATAAGTTGATTAGAGACGATCACTTATATTCTCATCACATGTTGTCATTTGATTTTAAGTTTCTATTTATTTTATCAAAACTGACGTTACAGTAAGAGTCTTTATCCCTGAAACTACCTGATGCTCAATGCTTCATGTACATAAAAATGTGTGCTAAACCAAAAAAAAAAAAAAAGAAAAGAATTATAAATATTATAAACATGATGCATACTACTAAAGTCTAAATAATGCTAATAATCGGTTTCATCTATTTGTGGTATGTTGTGTTTTCTTGATTTGAACTAAATGCACTAAATGCAAACACCAATGCTACAGCAAGCACTGAAATCAATTGCATTGAGTATGTAGAGAGAGAGGAAACATTTGGTGTATTGTAGAGGAGGTTCAGGGAGAGAGGGTTGGTGTGGAGGAGGGGAGTGTGTGTGTGTGTGTGTGTGTGTGTGTGTGTGTGTGTCTGTAATTAATCATAAAGGTAAAACACCGATTATAAATCATTCTCAGCTTTAGACTGCTAATGAGATAAGACTATATATAGATCTCTTTTTTTTCCCCTCTATCTCTCAGTTTCTCTCCAGTAGGTGCTGCTGTAGGTCAGTTGTATCTCGGTATTCAGTTTTTCCTCTTCAGTATTTTCTTATTCTGATATACATATTCCCTTTGTCAGTCTACTGAGTGTGGAGCTGAAAGATAGACATATGGACAGACTGATAGACTGACGGATGGATAGGTAGGTAGACAGACAGATGGACAATTAAGCGGGTATATAGATGGGTAGATGGATGGTAAATGAAAAGATGGTAGATAGATGAATAGGTAGATGTACTTGTACATAGCTAGATAGATAGATAGATAGACAGACAAGTAGATTGATGGATGCATAGAGAGATGGATGGATGACGGATAGACAGACAGATAGATAAATAGACTGACAGGAAGATGGATAGATGATAGATGGATGGATGGACAGACAGATAGATAGATGGATGGATGGATGGACGGACAGACGGGGATAGATAGATAGATAGATAGATAGATAGATAGATAGATAGATAGATAGATAGATAGATAGATAGATAGACGGAAGGACGGACAGAAAGATGGACAGATAGATGGACGGATAGATAGATAGACAGACAGACAGATAGATAGATGGACAGACGGATGGATAGACAGGTGGTTAGACGGATGGGTGGATGGATAGATGGACAGACAGATGACAAGGCAGATGGACGGTTAGACAGATGGACAGATGGATAGATGGATAGACAGATGGCTAGGCGGATAGACGGATGGATGGACAGGTGGATGGATGGATGGTTAGATGGCTAGACAGATAGTCAGATGGATGGATGGATAGATGGATAGATGGACGGACAATGGATTGATGAATAGATGGATAGATGGATGGACGGACGGACGGATGCATGGATGGATAGATAGACGGACAGACAGACAGACATGATATATGGACATATATGGATAGATAGGTAGATGGTTAGACAGATTTACAGATGCTAGATAGATGTTGGATAGATGGGTAGATAGGTAGATAGATATGTTGACGGGTTTGTAGGTAGATGTATAGAGGGGCATGTAGACAGTACATGAAAAGAAGGGTAGATAGATGAGTAAATTGAGAGGCATAGATGTAGAGACGGGTAGATAGAATGGTATATAGATTTTACGTGATGTAACATATGGATGGGTGGATAGATATGTACGTAGATAAACAGATTGATAGACTATTTTTTTTCTGTAATTCTCACCCTCTTCTTCCAGAAGTCAGTCTGTTTGTCTTTCACCAATAAATAATGGAAAAGAGTGACGGACTAAAACTTCCTGTTACTTCTCTCTCCGTTGCTTGTTATGCATAGCAACACCTCAGCAAACTGAAATCAGGCTCACCCAAATTAGAGCAGGAATAACATTTGAACATAAACAAATAATTGACTGAATTAGGACGAGGTCTTTATCCTGAAAATGTGTATTTGTCCCGTCGGGCATTGCTGATGAAAGCATATATTAATGTGCAGCTTCAGTGAGGGGAAACGGTGTGCATTCAATAGAAATACACTGTTCAGGCTCTGCTTTCTTATGCTATTAGTCATTTCAGTTTAGGAGAATCCCAGAAAAACAACAATCGCTATTTGCAATATGCCTTTGCCAAGGGAAAGGTTTGGATCAGATCCGAGCAGGACAATGGCTTGGCAATCGTCTCTGATCCTTTCAGACGTGTTGGATGTTGTCAGAAGGCCAGCGGTGTCATACTGGTACAGTTATGCTGTCAAACACACACACTCTTTTGTCATATTAGACAGCTGTTATATAAGACGCAATGGTTATGTCTGCCATACAGGGTGTATTGTGTATCACGGCTATTTTCTCCACTTCCTTCAATTGTTTTTTTCCCTCTGAATAACACTTTTGAAAACCTTGGTCACGGAGGAAAAGAGTGATTGACCAACTGCCCTAGATAGAGAGGGAGATGGAGAGACTTATAAACCACAGGGGTAATGAAGAAACAACTAGCGAAAAAACTAAATAAAACATTGACAAACAGCTTTTTTTTGTTGTTGTTTCCTATTCTTTTTTTCTTTCCTTTTTCACGTTTATTTATTTTCTGTTCTTTTTGGTTTTTCATACATTCTTTTTTCCATTTCTTGTACTTTTATTTTTCTTTTTGTTTGTTTTATTTTTAATTATTTTTCTTTCTTTCTGTTTTTTTTTTTTTAGTTCTCTTGTCAGTTATTTCTTCATTCTTTATTTTCTTCTCTATTGGGTTTGTTTTGTCTTTTTTCTTTCAAATAATTTTTTTTCTTTTTTGTTTCTTTTTATTTACTTTTTCCTTTCATGTCATCTTTTTTCTTTTTCTTATACTTTTTCTGTTTATTTTGTGTTTTATATTCTTTTTTTCTTATTTTTCCTTTTTATTTTTTAATTTTTAGTTTCTTGTGCTTTTTCTTTTCTTTCTCTATTTCTTTAATTTTTTTTTCTTTCTTTCCTTTTTGTTCACAGCCACCCACACCCTTTAGCTGAATAATGCATGTACCTGTCTCAGGTCCGGTCTTGTATTTGGACCTTGAGTTATATGTGTGTATATCGTTTTTCTTTTTTTAATTACAGATTGTGTGACAGTATTAAGTCCAAAATTGTTACACTGGATGAAAACTACTTCCAAAGTTTTGAAAGCGTGTATGTGAGAACATAGAAGTGGTGTCATGGCAGCCAAACATGGACCTGTTGGCTACTGAAACTTTAATGAGTGTGTGTGTGTGTGTGTGTGTGTGTGTGTGTTACTGGTTGTGTGGTGCTACTCAAATAATCAAGTGACACAGCAGTGAGCATGAGCACTTGTGTTCCTCTCACCTGATCCGTGGTGTATCAGGTGTAACATCTCATCCCGTACAAACGGAAAATGAATTCCTTCAAACTGTTTAGAAAAAGAAGAACTTTAGATCTCGCTGCAGAAGTCTTCACCCAGGTCCTTTCATCTCATCTATAGACTTTGGTTCTTTTGTTAGATGTGTGTCTTGAAGGTTTTTGTTGAGTGCAATGCATTGTGGGTTAAACGGTTTTCTTCTTGTTGCAGGATGAGGAGGAAAATGGTAGGATCGAGCCAGTGGGACGTGCGGATACATGTTTAGAGCACATGGGAGTGAGATCGCTGGAGTAAGTACCACACACACACGCACACAGATGCTCTGACTGACAGCAGCGGTGATGTTATCTCTTATGTTATGCGAATCTCTCCTTCATGCTGTCAGTTTGATTTGCAGGTAATGAAACGTTTCAGCTCTTTAGAGTGTTATTGTAAAATGACTTTTTTTTTTCAAACTCTGAGATCAGATTGAAATGGTTTGGATAAACTGTCATCTATACTCTCGCTCGAGTCTTTCACAGTTCTGTCTGACACATTCTAGATGTGATGGCATTGATGCCAAAATGAGAGCGTTTTGGTGTGAATCTTTGATAAACATCATGACTAAAATGCAAGTTCTCATTTTAGGACATATTTTGTGACTTGAGTCTGTAACTTCTGACTTTTTGCATGTTTCACCCTGTGCATTCTGACTCCGCCCTACATGTTTTAACTCCGCCTCCAATAGATGTTTACATAAAATTGGTTATTTGCTTTTTCTGATGGTTTCTTTTCTTTTTTGCCTTGGTTCTTCAGTGATATAGTGAAATTGGTGGAAGTGTCTAATGACGGAGGACCACTCGGTATCCATGTCGTGCCTTTCAGTGGACGAGACCGCAGGTAACAACCGCTAAACACCATTATTAAATCAATGAAAGTTAAATTTACCCTAATCCTCAAATTCAAAATTTTCCACCTCCTGGCTCTTAATGCATTGTGTTTCCTGCATTGTGTTTCCTGGTGTTTCCTACCTTCTGTAATGGTTGCATGCGAGTCAGATGTCCTCAGTGTAAAAAAATGAATCTGAAAATCATAGTCATTGTTGGAAAGGGTTCAAATACACAAAAATGCTGAAAACCCAAAGAATTTGTGGAACCTGAAGGACTTTTCTGAAGAACAGCAGGCAGTTTAACTGTTTAAACAAACAAAAAAAACTGTGGATCATTCAGGTAACAACACAGTATTAAGAATCACGCGTATGTAAACTTTTGAATGGGGTCGTTTTTATAAATTTTATTTTATAAATTTATTCTAATATTTTCTCTTGTGGCCTATATGTAAACGTCCTTTATGTGATCTTATTCAGGTCATTACTAAATAAAAAGTAACATGCAAATTTTGGTTAAATAATTAACAATTTGCAGATTCTGCAAGGTGTATGTAAACTTTTGACCTTAACTGTATATACTGGCATATTCTGAACCCAACAAGAGCTTAGCCTTAACTCACTTTGAAGTCTTTCCTCTGCATCACCTGATGTTCTGAGTGATCACTCTTTGATTTGAGATGACTAAATGTTTGTGTGACTCAAAAGAGTCATTGAATCCTCTGCAGAGAGTCCATAAGACTCTGTCCTGAAGAGATAGAGTATCTAAACAGCATCTGTATGTGAGCGGTCACCAGGCAAACTAATCTAGCTAAAAGCAGCTTTATATCTCTGTGATCTGCATCTCTCTCCGAGCAGCGAGGGAGAGGGTTTGCTGCAGCAACAGGACGCAGAGTTCTAAAGATGGAGGACGTTATTTATCTTGAGGAATTAGTTTTCGTTCAGAAGTGCTTTATGATGCTGCATTAGTTTCAAGTTCTTTCAATTCGATATCAATCAAGTTAATGTTTCATTTCAAATGGATGACGCTTATGACTAAATAAATAATAAATCTTAGACTCACAGGCATAGATCATGTGTTTTTGTTTGTGTGTGTGCTGCAGGACGTTGGGTCTGCTGGTGAAACGTTTGGAGCGCGGAGGGAAGGCTGATATCCAGGGTTTGTTTCAGGAGAATGACTGCATCGTTCGGATCAATAATGGAGACCTGCGGAATGTCCGATTCGAGCAGTAAGACCTGACCTTTGACCTCTGACTTCTGATGTGTACAGAGTGCTTGTTGTCCCTTTATCTCCTTACTCTTCCTCTCATCTATTAATTTGTTCGAATAATTCATTTGTGCATCCATCTGTTCATCTATCCATCCATCCGTCTGTCCATTCTCATCTGTTCAACTATCTGTTCTGTTCATCCAGCCGTCCGTTCAGCCCACCATCCATCCATCCAACCAACCATTTACATTCATCCATCCTGATCTGATCATCCAGCCCTCCATTCAACCAACAATCCATCCAGCCATCCATCCATCCATCCATCCATTTACATTCATCCATCCACCCACTTATTTATTCATCCATCCTCATCTATTCATCCATGCATTCTAATCTGTTCATCCATCCATCAATTTACATTCATCCATCCATCCACTCATTTATTCATCTATCCTCATCTATTCATCCATGCATTCTAATGTTCATCCGTCCATCCATTCATCCATCCATTTACATTCATCCACCCACCCACTCATTTATTCATCCAACCTCATATTCATCCATGCATTCTAATCTGTTCATCCATCATCCATCCATCCATTCATTCCTCCATTTATTCATTTACGTTCATCCATCCATTTACATTCATCTATCCACTCATTTATTCATCCATCCTCATCTATTCATCCATGCATTCTAATGTTCATCCATCCATCCACCCATCCCTCCGTCCATTCTAATCTGTTCATCCATCCATTCATCCATTTGGGTTTTTTTTTTTCATCCATCCATTGACATTCATCAGTCCTGTTCATCCACACATCCTTTCGGCCATACATCCATCTGTTCATCCATTCGTCCGTCCATCCATCCATCCATTTATATTCATCCATCTATTTTCATCTATTCATCCATCCATTCTAATGTTCGTCCATCTGTCTATTCATCCATTTACATTCATCCATGCTCATTTGTTCATCCATCATCACTAACATTCATCTTTATCTGTTCATCAATCCATACATCCGTCCATCAATCCATCATGTTCATAATCCATTCATCCGTCCATTCTTTCATCCATCCGTCCTCATCTATTCATCCACGCATTCTAATCTGTTCATCCATCCATCCATCCATCCATCCATTGGCATTCATCCAACAGTCCTGTCCATCCATCCATCCATTGACATTGTCAACTCCTTTAATTCATCCATCCATTAGTTCATCCATCTAGTTGTCCATTTGTCCATCCATCCATTCGTTCATGTGTTCATCCTTCTGTCCTCATCCATCCACCCCCTTTTCTCTGATACTAAGTAAGCCTCCTATCTATTTTGCTGTATGCAAAATGCACGTATTGTAATGTAATATTGGAAAATTAATTGTAAGGTATTAATTCATAAACCTAAATGTTTGTGTGTTTTTGTATGTTCTCAGAGCTCAGAACATGTTTCGTCAAGCAATGCGTTCTCCCGTCATCCTATTCCATGTGGTACCATCCACCATGAGATCCCACTACGAGCAGATATCCCATAATGAACACAACCCTAGAGCGAACATTGACCTTTCTGGACGTTTCAGCCCTGACTCTCTCACCAGTGACTCAGTCGGCCTGGATCACGCCGCTCACCGATTGGCACAGCACAGGCCACACCCACCAAATAACCATTCAGATTCCAGCTCTCCCATCCATCATCCTGTTGGCTCATCAGGGAAGCCTCCATCAGGACACGCTTCCTCTCCCCAAAGAGGATTAAGCCCCGCCCCCACATCCGGCTTCACCAAGAAAGTTGGGCGGAGACTTGGAATCCAGCTTAGAAAAGGTATTAGTAAAATTTTGATATATGACTGTCACATTACAGTTTTAACAAATTTGAATATAATTAATTGTACTAAATTAACTTGTGTAAACCCTTTTATTTTTATAAATGAATATTTATGTATTTTTAGTGTAGGTTAGTTTTCATATCTTGATTATTAAATTATGTTTGTTTGTTGTTATTAAAATGACTTATTGTGCAATGTTGCTGTGTTAAAATATGGTTTATGCCTTGTTTATGATTAAGGCTGTGCTAATGAATCCAGATGTCTATTGCTGAGCATATTTCCCATCCTGCAGAGTCTGCTGTACTGATTCAGCTGGGAGAATGTTGCGCTATTATCTGCCAGCAGCTCCTTCCTGTTTTGTGTGTGTGTGTGTGTGTTTCTGCTGTAAAGGTGTGGGATGTGAAATGATTGACAACAGTTGGCACAAGTCTTGGCACCTGTGTGTGGACAGGTGGCCCAGCGGGTGCACGGGGTGGCGACGGGGTTACGGAACAGCGGTGCAGGGAGCGTTGCTAGGCAGCACCGCGTGTCAGTGTGATGTGTTTCCATATGGCTGTCTGATTCTCTCAGTGTTTTATTGGACCCGAGTCTCACGCGCACACAGGAAAACTCACAGTGTTCTTTTTGAAAAGTGTGACTGAACTCAACCTGTGGGGCCACTTTCTCTTTCTCACTCTCTGTCTTTCTCTCAGATGCTCTTATCTCAGGCTTTGCACACAGTCTCCAATTTCTGTACCTTGGAAGGTTTAAGCCCAGTCTGTCGGGTCGATAGGTCATGATCTTGTGTTGCCTTTCAGACCCCCAGTAGTCCAGGTGGCTTCTGTTCCAGTCTTGTAGGCTCCATCAACAGGCTGTAGCCTGATGGTTCTCTAAGCCGCTAGCTTCTGATGTTACTCACGTGCAAACAGAGAGAAATCCGACACAGAAAGCAGAACAGAAATCTGTGGCGTTTATATCTCGCATTTTTTATATCTCGCATTCACAATTTTTTTAAACCCCCAAAATTGGATTTACATCTCACAATTTTGAGAAAAAAGTCTGAATTGTGAGAAAAAAGTCGCAATTACCTATTTTAAAATTTTTTTATTCATTGGCGGAAATGGGTTTCTATAGATTAGATTGACAGTAGCACTTAAAAAATATAATATACTATAATGTAATGTAATCTAATGTAATATAATATAATATAAAATATTTTTTTAAAAAAGGTAATACGTTACATATAACGTAATATTTTAATAATTAGTGTAATATGTTTTAAAGTGTTTATTTAGCATTTTGTACCAGAAATATTCTCTCAAATTAAAATATTTAATTGTTAGAGTCTTTTTTTTTTTTCTTTTTCTTTTTTTCTCTCTCTGATGTCAGAAAGCAGTTTTTAATTTAGGTTTAATTTGTGACCTCAGCTTGATGTTAGGGTTACATCTTGTGAATCAGTGATCATTTAAGAAGCAACTGACATGAATGTAGATTTTCCCAGATTTTCTTTAACATTACATTTATTTATTTAAGTAATTTTTATTTTATTTTATTTTATTTTTTATTCACCATCATTTGGCTTTACCAGTAAGTAACATCATACCCACAGGCTTGTCTAATGCAGCATTAGATCTTTGACTTGCCACTTACAGCCATTTAACAGTTTTTTAATCATACAACACCTTGTTTCTCAAGTTGAAATGGATGTGTGTGTGTATATATCCTTAGGTCTGTCTGTTAACTGTGTTTTCTCTGTGTCTGTCAGGGCCTGAAGGTCTCGGGTTCAGCATCACGTCAAGAGATGTCCCTCTTGGAGGCTCCGCCCCTATTTACGTGAAGAACATTCTGCCAAGAGGAGCTGCCATACAAGACGGAAGACTGAAAGCAGGGGATAGATTACTAGAGGTAAAGTGGAAATCAATGCATTTTTATATTTTGTAATAATTGTCTGATGATAATAAATAAAGCTTAAATATAGACACAAACAAGTGATTTTGTGGTTGGCGCAGGTCAATGGGGTGGATCTCAATGGGCGTGGTCAGGAAGAGGTGGTATCTCTGCTGAGGGCGACGCCCATGGGTGGGACCGTGAGCCTTCTGGTACTGAGACAGGAAGAGACCTTTCTACCCAGAGAGATGGTGAGGAACTATCTGTGTGCGTTTGAGTGACAGTTATGAGAGTGCCGAGGTGTGAAATCCTCCTGCTAATGTCTTCATAAAACTGTCCATCACTATATCGCACAGCATCTCTGACATTTAGAGTCTCACCACGCTTGTTTGACTAGTGGTGTGTTTGAGTCAAGGTTAAGTTTTGCGATTTCACATTTTCTTCACACACTGATGCCATTTGCATTTCAATGAAAGCTCTATAAAAAGGACAGTTTCTTCTTGCTTTTTTCAGTTAGGCTTTTTAAACCATTTTCATTTTAGCTTTTTTCATTCTAGTTTCTGTTATACATATTTCATTTTATTTTAATGGGGATTTAAAGAGAGAATTCATCGAAAATTAAAATTCTGTCATTAATTACTCACGGTCATGTCGTTTCAAACGCGTAAGATATTTGTTCAACTTCTGACCGCAAATGAAGATATTTCTGATAAAATCCAAAAGCTTTCTGACCCTGCGTAGACAGCAAAAAGGCACAGCACATATTTTATCAATGGACTATTGCCTTTCTGGGCCTTGAATGTGGTAGCTGCATTGTTTGCCTATGCAGGGTCAGAAAGCTCTTGGATTTTATCAAAATCTTTATTTGTGCTCTGAAGATGAACGAATGTCTTATAGATTTGTAACAACATAAGAGTTAGTAATTAATGACAGGGCGAACTAACACTTTAAAAACATCACTTTGTTTAAGAAGGGTCAATTCAGGTAAACTGGGTTGCTGTTCACATTCATATCAAGAGCAGAAATCCAACTGAGTTGAATTCACCCCTCTATGATATTAAAGGGTTACTCCACCCCAAAATGAAAATTTTGTCATTAATCACTTACCCCCATGTCGTTCCTAACCCTTAAAAGCTTTGTTTGTCTTCGGAACACAATTTAAGATATTTTAGATGAAACCAGGAGGTTTGTGACTGTCTCATTGACTGCCAGGTAAATACCACTTTCAAGACCCAGAAAAGTATGAAAGACATCATCAAAATAGTCCATCTGCCATCGGTGGCTCAATCAGAATTTTATGAAGTTACGAGAATACTCGTACGCAAAAAAAACAAAAAAAACAAGACACAATTTTATTCAACAATTTGCCATCTCTGCGCCACCGTAGCGCCATTTTGTAGGGTGTCTGCTGGACACAAACTGTGTACACCTTTCTGTGTCAGCCATACCACAAGGATACGTTTTCTACGTATATTTACTCTTTGATTTGAATGAAAACAGCATATCCGGCGTCCAGCGGATTATCTCCAAAATGGTGCTACACTGGAAAGACGCATTGTTGAATAAAATCTTGATTTTTTTTTTTCTTTACATGCAAAAAGTATTCTCGTCGCTTCATAAAATTCAGATTGAACTATTTTGATGATGTCTTTCACACTTTTCTGGGTCTTGAAAGTGGTATTTACCTGGCAGTCAGTGGGACCGTTACAAGCCTGGTTTTCATCCAGAAAATCTTAAATTGTGTTCCGAAGACGTACGAAGCTTTTACAGGTTTGGAACAACATGGGGATTAGTGATTAACGACAAAATGTTAATTTTGGGGTGGAGTAAGCCAGTTTAAGTGCATCTTTGGTTGCACCGTGTGCATGTTTGTTTTAGCATTTAGGGTTTTCAGTTGCAGTATTACCATAGTCCTCTCCTTCCTCACTCTCTTTAGAGCACAGAACCAGCAATGCAGAACACAAGAGAATGGGTAAGACTTGCACACACACATCTTTACACCAGCTCACTCTTCTCTATATGGGAAGAACTGTTAACAGAGATGTTTAGTGCAATTGTTGTCAGTATGTACATGTCTCTGATGTTCTTTAATGATCCTCAACCAGCACTAATGGTTTCTTAAAGAAGTTCACTTCCAGAACAAAAATTTACAGATAATTTACTCATCCCCTTGTCATCCAAGATGTTCATGTCTGTCTGTCTTCAGACGTAAAGAAATTGTTTTTTGAGGAAAAATGTTTTAGGATTTCTCTCCATATAGTGGACTTCTATGGTGCCCACGAGTTTAAACATTCAAAATGAAGTTTAAATGCAGCTTCAAAGGGCTCTAAACGATCCCAGCCGAGGAAGAAGGGTCTTATCTTGTGAAATGATCGATTATTTTCTAAAACAATATTGACAATTTATATACTTTTTAGCCTCAAATGCTTGTCTAGCTCCGCATGATCTCTGTGTATTCTGGTTCAAAACAGTTAGGGTATGTCAAAAAACTCCCAACTCATTTTCTCCTCCAACTTCAAATTCGTCCTACATCGCTGCAGAAGTACCGAGCCAGTGTTTACAAAGTGAACATGCAAAGAAGATCAAATGCCTTTTACAAAAAAAGGTAAAACAGCGATGACGGATTATTTTAAAGTTGGAGAAGAAAATGAGATGGGAGTTTTTCAATGAACCCTTACAGTCAAGAACCAGAATACACAGAGTTCATGCATGACTAGACAAAACAAGCATTTGAGGTTAAAAAGTATATAAATTATACAAAAAAAAAAAAAAAAATGGGCCAATCGTTTCAAAAGATACGACCCTTCTTCCTCAACTGGGATTGTTTAAAACCCTTTGAAGCAGCATTTAAACTGCGTTTTGGAAGTTTAAACTCGGGGGCACCATAGAAGTCCACTATATGGAGAGAAATCATGAAATGTTTTCCTCAAAAAACATAATTTCTTTACGACTGAAGAGAGAAAGACATGAACGCCTTGGATGACAAGTGAATTATCTGTACAGTTTTGTTCTGGAAGTGAATTTTTCCTTTAAAGGGATAGTTACCCAAAAATTAAAATTCATGTACTCCCCCTCATGGTGTTTCAAATTTTAAGACTTTTTTTTTTTTTCTGCATAACACAAAATAAGATATTTTGAAAACTATTATTTGGAAATACAGTGAAACTCAACAGGGTGCAATGATTGCATGGGCAAAACTGTTTTAAAATGGTTTGAAAATATCTTATTTTGTGTTCTGGAGAAGAAAGAATACAGTCATACAGGTTTGAGATAATGTGGGTGAGCAAATTACTAATTACTTCATTTTATCAATGATTTATGGATGATAAAAGCCTTTAATTAATCTGACTCGCTCTATCTGCGTCTCAATCTCTATCTTTTTCTTTGTCTTTCTGCTGTATTAATAGACTTTATGTTGTTGTGATTTTCTCAGTTAATTAGTCATTATTATTACGTTCATCAGGTTGTGATTATTAAATCTAATCGCAGTTATTTTAAGTCACGCAATTGATGTGACTTGTGCACCTTGAATTCAAACCTTTACTCTGTATAGAGCTGCAGCTGTTACGCTTCAGAAACACTGCGAGTGTGAAAGCTCATTGTGAGCTCATCCTGTCTCTCTTCTTTTTGTCTGTTTTCCTCTTTCTGTCTCTCTCGCTGCTGTTTGTGCATTAACCTCTCAAGGCTGATAAGATCAGCTTTAACAGTGGCGGTCCAGAGAGCAGGAGAGAACTAAATGAAAGCCATCCATTTCCTTTTGAACACAAGTGTGTGTATGTGTGTGTGTGTGTCGGAGGTTGTTACATTAAAGTGAAGGTGATTAAAGCTCAATAAAGATAGACTTTATAGAGCAGTCACTCAGTAGATGGTTGTTAAAGCTGTCTCATCTCTCTCACTCTCTCTCCCCCACACAAACACTCACGCACTGACAGCCGCTAACACGAGGGAGTCACTGGAGAGGTCAGAAGAGCATCAGACGTAATGGGTTTATTATCTGTGTGTTTGAATCAGAGAGCAGAGGTTTGGCGAGCATCTTTTCTCATGAAAACTGCGCTCCCCACCTCATTTACATGTGCTGGATTTCCTTCAAAATAGGTGAAAATAGCAGCTGTGTGTGTCAGGGACATAGTAATGGACAGGAGAGTGACTTGAATGTAAAACTGCCAGTGTGGGGATTCATGGTCTTTAAAGTCTATTGCACACTGCAAGACAGAAATGAGCTATCCTGTCATGTTTAAAAGGAGGAATTCACCCAAAAATTACAATTCTGTCTTCACTGACTCACCCTCATGTCGTTCTAAACCTGTATGACTATTCTTTTGTGGAACACAAAAAGAAGGTTTTGAAGAATTGCACTGGTGACTCTTTTCAATTGAGGTTTCCAGAGAATTTCTCCTTTTGTGTTCAACGGAGAAAAGAAAGTCATATGGGTTTGGAATGACATTAAGGTGAGTAAATGTCTTTAAATAGTCTCCGAACGGCTGATTTGTAGTGTGCGTTCGGCCTGAGAGGTCACAAAGCATGATATTGTCTTAACATGAAGATATTTATTTTTTTGTCTAATGAACCTGTCTCTCCAGGCTGTCCTTAATCCCCCATTTTCATGTTCATTTCTTTCTTTTTTCAGTCGTAAAGAAATTGTTTTTTGAAGAAAACATTTGAGGATTTTTCTCCATATTGTGGACTTCAATGGTGCCCTGAGTTCCAAAATGCAATTTAAAATGAGGCTTCAAACGATCCCAAATGCGGTTGTAAATAATCCCAGCTGAGAAAGAGGGGTCTTATCTAGCAAAACAATCGGTTATTTTCATCAAAATACAATACAATTTCTATACTTTTTAATGTCAAACGCTCGTCTTGTCTCGCTCTACCAGAACTGTTTTGTTCCGGCTCATGACAGTTAGGGAATGTCGAAAAATTCCCATCTCATGTTCACCCTCAACTTCAAAATCGTCCTATATCGCTGTTTTACCGATTTTGTTAAGGGTGTTTGATCTTCTTTGCATCTTCACTTTGCAAAGACTGTGTCAGTACTTCTGCAGCGATGTAGGATGATTTTGAAATGATTTTTGAAGTTGAGGGAGAACATATAATTGTTTGCCAGAATACACAGAGTTCAGGGAGAGCAAGACAAGACGAGCATTTGAGTTTAAATTGTATTTTTTTTTTTTTTTTTCGTGAAAATAACCAATTGTTTTGCTAGGTAAGACCCTTCTTCCTCAGCTGGGATCGTTCACAACCACATTTGGGATCGTTTGAAGCCGCATTTAAACTGCATTTTGGAAGTTCAAAATCGGGGCACCATAGCGGTCCGTTATATGGAGAAAAATCCTGAAATGTTTCCCTCAAAAACATAACTTCTTTACAGCTGAAGAAAGAAAGACATAAACATTTAGGAAGACGAGGGGTGAGGACATTATCTGTCAATTTTTGTTCTGGAAGTAGACTTCTCCTTCATTTCTTTTGATAAAGAAACTGAAATGGCCATTTAAAAGCAAAGACAACCAAGTTTTCTTTCTTTTTATACAGTTGGTATTTACAGTAATGTCTGTCTTTGTTTCTGTAGAAGGTAGAAGACGAGGAGTTGGTCTTAACCCCAGATGGGACACGTGAGTTCCTGACGTTGGAAGTACCTCTTAGTGATTCTGGCTCGGCGGGTTTAGGAGTCAGCGTCAAGGGTAACAGGTCAAAGGAGAGCCACGCTGACTTGGGCATCTTCGTCAAGTCTATTATCAATGGAGGAGCAGCATGCAAGGTTAGAAATGTAACACATAAAAATTTAGTCGCTGGGGTATATTTGTAGCAATAGCCAAAATACGTTGTATGGGGCAAAATTATTGATTTTTTTTTTTTTTTTTATGCCAAAAATCATTAGGAAATTAAGTAAATATCATGTTCCATGAATATATTTTGTAAAATTCCTACTGTAAATATATTAAAACTTAATTTTTGATTAGTAATATGCATTGTTAAGAACTTCATTTGGACAACTTTAAAGGCGATTTTCTCAATATTTAGATTTTTTTGCACCCTCAGATCCCAGATTTTCAAATAGTTGTATCTCGGTCAAATATTGTACTATCCTAACAAACTATACATCAATGGAAATCTTATTGATTCAGCTTTCTGGTGTATAAATCTCAATTTAGAAAAATGTACCCTTATGTTTTGTGGTCCAGGGTCACATATATATATATATATATATATATATATATATATATATATATGTGTATGTGTGTGTGTGTGTGTGTGTAAATATAATTATTATTATTATTATTATTTATTTATTTTTTTAATAAGAGTTTTTTTTTTTTTTTATATTTTTTGCAACCATTCATAAATTAGAGGTTGTTGTTTTTTTTAAAGCAATTCTCTTATGCCTCACCAAGGCTGCGTTTATTTGATCAAAAATGCTGTGAAATTGTTTTCTTTTGATATATTTAAAAATATTTCTATATTTTTCTTTTAATATATACCCCAAAATATCCAATGGTAGTCTTTGTAATTCTATAATGTTTATAACATTGTTATATAAATGATTGAGTTGTCTTATAGTTTTGTTATTAGAAGCATTGTGTACATATTAGATGTCTTGAATGGAGTAAGAATGGTCTTCACAATCTCATGCTCTGGTGTAGGACGGAAGGCTGCGAGTCAACGATCAGCTAATCGCAGTCAATGGGGAGTCGTTGTTAGGGAAGACAAATCAGGACGCCATGGAAACGCTGCGCAAGTCCATGTCAACGGAGGGCAACAAGAGAGGGATGATTCAGCTAATTGTTGCAAGACGAATCAACAAACGCCTTGAGGTAACGAGAGAAGAATTGAGCCAAAGAGAGTCTTTAATCATTTTTAATGTCAATGTGTAACTAATATTGCTTCATCTACTAGTTATGTAGGTGAATAATAGCCAATTAGTGTTTTGGGTTGAAATTAAATGGCTGTTCCGTTAAAAACAACTTAATGAAAATTTTAAACTTGATGTGCTTGAAGTCTCAAAGTCTCAGATCTCTCATGATTGAACATATTTTGTCATGACACATTGTAATTGGATTAGTTCACTTACAGAAACAAAAACATTCCTGATGATTTACTCACCCCCAATGTTTCCAAGATGTTAATGTCTTTTTTCAGTCAAAAAGAAATGAAGGTGTTTGAAGAAAACATTTAAGGATTTTTCTCCATATAGTGGACTTTGATGGGAGCCAATGGGTTGAAGGTCCAAATTGCAGTTTCAGCGCAGCTTCTAAAGGCTCTACACAATCCCAGCCGAAAAATAAGCATCTTATATAGCGAAACGCTCAGTCATTTTCAAAAAAAACAAAACATTTAGATACTTATTGACCACAAATGCTTGTCTTACACTAGCTCTGCGATGCGCATCTACGTTTTCACGCATATACTTAATCACGTTGGAAAGGTCACATGTGGTTAGTTCTTTGCCTGTGTACTTCGCTTCAAAAAGGTAGGGTGAAAAACTCCATCTCATTTTCTCCTCCAACTTCAAAATCGTTCAACATCATTGTTTTCCTTTTTTTGTAAAGGGCCGTCTCAGACCGTATTTTCTCCCTCAACTTTAAAAATCATTTCAAAATCATCCTACATTGCTACAGAAGTACCGACCTAGTCTTTGAAAAGTGAACATGCAAAGAAGATCAAACACACTTAACAAAAAAATTAAAACAGCGAAATAGGACGATTTTTGTTGAGGGAGTTAAGGGAGAATATGAGATGGGAGTTTTTTCGACATTTCCTAACTGTCATGACGAGATGAGCGTTTGGCATTAAAAAGTATATAAATAGTATTATTTTTATTAAAATAACCGATCGTTGTTCTGGAAGTGGACTTCTCCTTAAAGTTGAGCTAGTGCAAGACAAGCATTTGTGGTTAAAAAATACATACAATTTTATTTTTTTAGAAAATGACCAATTGTTTCGCTAGATAAGACCCTTATTTTTTAACTGGGATCGTGTAGACCCCTTTGAAGCTGCATTGAAATTACAATTTGGACCTTCAAACCATTGGCTCCCATTGAACTCCACTATATGGATAAAAATCCTGGAATATTATTCTCAAAAATCTTAATTTTTTTTTTTCAGCTTTTCAACATGGGGATGAGTAAACTATCAGGACATTTTCATTCTGGAAGTGAACGAATCCTTTAATTTCTCTAGTCTAGCCTTGATTTTGACAAATTAAGGTCAACCACGTGCTATTTTCTTTCTTTCCGTCTCCAGAGAACGTCTGATCCGTTTAAAGACCAGGCAATCAGGTCGCTGCATTTCACAAATGTACCCACAAGGGCCTTCCAGAAGTATTTTCTGTAATTCTAAAGGGAAAACCATGATGGACTTGTGCATTTTTGTGTCACAGGGCTATTAAAGCTTGGCCGATAATGATGGTAATTGTCTTAGCCAGAGCAGGATCATAACTGTAAGATTTTTCCATCGTGCTTCAGGGTCTGCATCTGAATGATTCTGACCACTTGATCACCACAAAACAAACCAAAGCTTAAATAGCAGCCAGTTAAATTCAGTGGTTGTGTGATTTGAATGATCATGTTCCTCTTGTTCTGGTTTCTTTCAGGGTGAGAGCCGATCCAGTCCCCGAGGGTTAGAGCGAACCCTAAGCCCGTCTCCTGACGACCACGAGCGACGGATCTCACACTCGCTATATGGAATCGAAGGGCTTGATGACAACCTGAGGCCACAAGCCAACACAAATAATCGTAAAATGAGTGAGTTACAACACGCTTAAAGGGGCAGTTCACTCAAACATGAAAATTACCCCATGATTTACTCATCCTCAAGCCATCCTAGGTGTATATGACTTTGTTCTTTCAGACAAATACAGTCAGAGTTATAGTGAAAAATGTCCTGGCTCTTCCAAGCTTTATAATGGCAGTGAATGGGTGTTGAGATTTTAAAGTCCAATAAAGTGCATCCATCCATCATAAAAAGTGCTCCACATGGCTCTGGGGGTTATTAAAGGCCTTCAGAAGTGAATTAGTGAATTTGTGTAAGAAAAATCCATATTTAAAACTTTATAAACCTTAATCTATAATGTTAGCGAGAGAGTAAAGAGAGCATGCATATATCTTTAGATAGATAGATCCTACAATAATTGTTTTATTTAATTAAAATGACACGCATTTGGAAGCACGTATATATGGCTTTCAGATAAACTATGACTGGGAATTCATTATTTAAATTTTTTTTTTTTTCAAGAAAGTAATTATTTGCATTATTTTGCAAGTTAACCATCACCAGATGCTCTCTGCAATCACATTTGAACACAGCATCAGGTTTCAGAAGTAGAATTGGCATCTCTGCTGCAGTGTGTAAGAAACATGTGGTCTAACACAAAACATATGAGTATTACCCTGGACAAACAGATGCAGAGCTGTGGAGGTTCACTGAGAGCTCTCTGTGTGAGAGAGAGCCCAGCCGGAGCTGTTATCCCGCCTGTCAACAACTGAATCCACTCATGGGAAATGACACTAGCAGGGTGCCACACACAGACATGCATATGCTTTTCCATTTACTCGATGTATGCAGAGTCATGCTCATACCATACCATCCATTTACACTCACACAGACAGGCTTTCACTTGCTTGCTCTCCACAAGCACTCCTGCAGAGAGATAGAGGCTCGCTTTGATCAGAATGTGACTATATCCATCCATTTAAAGACCTGTTTGCAAACACTCCTCATGTGCTCGTAATGGGGTAATGTTGTTTGCGTGCTGATTGCATTTGGATCTGCTTGAGTGAGGTTCTCCATGAACATACAGCAGGTTAATGTCTCGTCTTCAAATGCTATAAAGATTTGAATTGGTTTTCGAATTAATTAGCTTATTAGGCATTTGTGTGGTGGAAAGAAGTAGTCGACTTCCAGACTTCTGACTTCTGGTCGACTTCCAGAAGTAAAAATCTCATTCATTTTCTCCATTGGTAAACTGATCATTTATAAACCTTAAGAAAGACAGTATATTGTGGTTTACCTGGAAACCTGAAGCTGCACAAGGTATTTGTCACAAAAATGTATATTTTGAGCACTCAATTGAAAATGTACACAAAGTGTAAATCGTACTTACAGGTTGTGGTTCGGAGATGCTTGTTAGTCCAAATAAAAAATCCCCCCATTAAAAATTGCATTCTGGGGGTTAATTTTCACACTTTTTGTCGGGGTTCCCCTAGTAAATTCATATTTCACAGGGGACTTGACAACGCTGGCAGGTCAGACTGTTCCTATTTCGTGGGCAGGTGGGGACTATGCAAATGTGTTTCCCAGTGATGTATATCAGTAAGAGGCAAAAGTTGTGAAAATATGATGACTCATTAAGGTGATTCAGAACCGACTCTTTCTTTTCAGAAGACAATATCTTTATTTATAATGCATTTTTTTGATTAACAACTGTTTACACTGAAGGATAGCTACGTTACAAACTGCAAAAAAATATATTTATATCAAAATCCCATATGACCTGCTCTCTAAATAGTTTTGATAATTCGCTGTAAACCCACTATTCCCTAAGAATGTGTCGGTTAATGTAGACTGTTGTTGTTCTAATTACTTTGTGTAATGATGATGTAGACATATTTTGGTTTACAAACTGTTGTTTCATCAGTTACTCATGTTAGCATTCGGCTAATGTATTCACCATAACGTGTTTACACTTTAGCAATTAAACTTTAGCTGTGGGCACAAATCGCGTGCATAAGTGTTAAACAAATTATTTTAAGAACAGATTGGAGCACTATATTATTGTTTTTTATAAAACGGATAGTTCCGGTCCTTGATTCTGATTGGTTGAGCTGCGTTCAAAACTGTTGTAAATTACTCTGTTTCTAAGGAACTACATTTTTGGCGGAATAATGATGTTTTTATCAATATTGTTACACTTTGTTTGCCCCATTTTATTTAGTAAAACCTTACTACCTTTATAGAATATCCGTTTTATAAAAGCAATAAACCCAGTGAAGCCGTGGTTTACAGTGAATTTATAACAGCTAAGAATGTTCGCGTCGTGCCTAACAACGCCCCTTAGCTGTTATAAATTGACTGTAAACCATGGCTTCTTGGGGCTTATTGCTTTAATGTAAAGTTGCATACTTTGTCAATGGTAGCCAAGGTTGCCAGGTTTCCCCCATTAACAATCACATTCTGGGGTCTAAAATACATGTTTTTTTTTTTTTTTGTTGTTTTTTTTGTTGGGGTTCCCCTGGTAAATTCACATTCCAGGGGCTAAATATGACATTACTGGGGTTGCTTCAGCCTGCGAACATCAAAAACAACTGTGGACTTGGCAACACAGATAATAGCGCTTACTTACTTGCTTGAGTACTTCTTTCTGTGCCAGTCACAACATACTTGGCCAGATGAGAACATTTCTGAGAAAATTACAATGTTTTCTAACCTTAGATGCATTTAAACCCGTTGTAGCGGACTCCAACACAATATTAGGACACTTTAAAATACCATATGACTTGTTCTTTAAAAGGGTCATTCCAGCTGGAATCATCAAATTTTGGAAAAGTTCCCCACCTGACCTCTTCACAGATTAGTCTGAAAAAAATCCATGTGATGGGTAATATGCCCAATAGATCATATACAAAATTATAGATCTCTACTGTGCATACTTTTTTCACAAAAAATCTGTAAAAAAGTTAGTTTTTTACCCCGTTTTGGCATCACAGTCTGAGTGACCATGTTCAGACTGAAATATCTCCAGAACTAGTTGTGCCAGGTCCATGAAATTTTCTGGGCTAAGAGTCCTAGTCCAGAACTGCATGAATTACAACTCACATTGTTACTGAATTTACACCTGAATGCTGGCCCTCTACTTTTCTTTGAAACTATTACTTTAAGGGTTTTCAGATGTCCAATGACCTCAATTTTCAATGTATAAGCATCAAACTTGGTAAATGGTCTGATATGTACCATGTCTTTCACATCCTTTGATATCAGACAACAAAGTCTTATGGATGTTGAGATATTAAGGTCCAAAAATGGAAAAAAACTCATTTACACCAATGTTCAGAGCAATATTTCCCATGAATCACACCAGGTGTCAACATGAAACTTGTTTTTTTGAAAGAGCATATTGTTATTGATAAAATATAAAAAAATTAGGATGGGGTTTTGCCTCATTTTTCTGTAATGATTTTTTTTAAAACTCAGAGTTTCATCACTGATCCTGTTGTTCACTTTTGCTATTCAGCTTGGTATGGGCATTTCAACAGAATTTATTAATGTTCCACTTATACAAAAAATACAAAATACAAAAAACGTACTTCCAGACATGAGTCACTTTAATAATGTATACCACCAACACAAATAAATGTGTGACATAACAGTTACTGAAAGTTGTTCATGAAAGTGTCTGAATCCACAGTTTCATTTTCTTTTATGACATAGCATCGTCCAGTGGAAGTAATTGGCACATCAGTTTTCATTATGATGTGCTGGAGAGGCACCCAACAGACATCTTCCCTTTTTGGCCAAAAGTAGCCTCTAGCTGGGCCATGGGGATGCAAAAAAAGCACTTGAATGTCTTGCTCTGTGTCAGAGACGTCTCTGATACCAACCCACCATTGTCGGTCATACACACAAGTAACATATTGTCCTGGGGCCATATCTGTGATGTGAAGGCCTTGTTCAACTGGGTCAACCTCAAAGTTGACATGGAATCGTGGTGTTCCTGATACTCGACTGACCTCAAAATTGATCATTGTTGACTGATTGACTGATTGATTGATTGATGCTAGATCTCATACCACCTAAATATTATTATTTCTAATCAATATTGCCCTGCTTTCTCAATGAAAATGGATGTATTATTCACTGGATTGGGTGGAACATCAAGATTAGGTACTTATGTTGCATTCCATTGAATGTCGGTAGTCGGTGAATCCGAGTTAGTTCTCCCGATGTCCGTCGTAAATGCATTCCATTATAACAGTTGGCAAAAATATGGATGCCTAAGGATAATTCCAGCCGACTCGGTCTGCACTGAACTGGCCCAACTTAAGTGGCCGTTCCATTGCACTTTCCCGAGGTGGAGGTCGGTCTACCCCGAGTCCCGAGCACAATGGAATGCTGCATTATAGCATTAATTTAGGCATATGAGTTCAAAATAGCTGGTACTACAGTAGTTGTGAATGTCACACAACAATGATTTTTTTAAAAATTATTACAGAAAAATGAGGCAAAACCCCATCCCAATTTTTTAATATTTTATCAATAAGAACATGCTCTTTCAAAAAAAAAAAAAAGTTTCATGTTCACACCTGGTGTCATTCATGGGAAATATTGCTCTGAACATTGGTGTAAATGAGTTTTTTCCATTTTTGGACCTTAATAACTCAACATCCATAAGACTCTATTGTCTGATGTCAAAGGATGTGAAAGACATGGTACATATCAGACCATTTACCAAGTTTGATGCTTATACATTGAAAATTGAGGTTTCTGTGGACATCTGAAAACCCTTAAAGTAATAGTTTCAAAGAAAAGTAGGGGGCCAGCATTCAGGTGTAAATTCAGTAACAATGCTTTGAGTTGTAATTCATGCAGTTCTGGACTAAGACTCTTAGCCCAGAAAATTTCATGGACCTGGCACAACTAGTTCTGGAGATATTTCAGTCTGAACATGGTCACTCAGACAGTGATGCCAAAACGGGGTGAAAAAAAACTTTTTTTACAGATTTTTTTGTAAAAAAAAGTATGCACAGCAGAGATCTGAAATTTTGTATATAATCTATTGGGGATATTACCCATCACATAGATTTTTTTCAGACAAATCTGAGGGGGTCAGGTGGAAACCATCTGATGATTCCAGCTGGAATGACCCAAAAGGTTTATACATTACCCATGATTCTGTAAAGTAATCTCCAGCAGTCAGTGACGAGCATTGGTGCTGAAGGAACTTTGTAGCACCCATATTTTTATTTTTCCATTGTTTTAAATTCAGAAATGTTTCAATGTTTTATAGTTTCTTCCCTGGTTAAAGCCATAAAGTACACACTCTTTTACCTTTGTCTTTTTTAATTTAAATCCAAGTTTGTAATGTTATGGTTTGATTCATGGCTTATTATGCCTTAATGAATCCTTTTTTAAAATCTCTACTGGGAGAAATGAGAGTACAGTGTTGAACGGAAAACAATACTCACGAACCATTAACAAGCTAAAGAGCATGAAGAGAATCATTTGGTTCCAGTATATCTTTAAAAAAAAGCACTTTGTTCCCAACCGTAGTGCATTTTGTGATCGTTTACATCCCACGCGGTTTCACTTATTGAAGTATGTACTGGAAAGAAGAAAGTGTTTCTCATGGGCTTTATTTTAGACAAGGGTGGGAAATTTCTGAACAGATTAAAAACACAAACAAGCTGATGTGTACCTTCTCTTAGAATTTCCTGGAATAAGGGCCACTTTTTTGTGCAAGATAATATAGAAAATCAGCCATGCAAATTGCTTCCAGGCTATATGTAAGAGCGAGCAAACATATCCAAGTCAAGTGGACTACACCATGTGTTTAATTTGTAAATCTGAGAAAATCTCATGTAGAGTACGACACAAATGATTCACTGTTGCTTGTGATTCTCTGTGACTTTGACCTGACACAAATGATTCACTGTTGCTCGTGATTCTCGGTGACTTTGACCTGCTTTGCTTAGAATGAGGTGATTTATTTTTGCATGAATTATAAATAATTTGCCGTCTTTATTTTTACCATCTGCACATCGTGAAACCCCTGCCATGTTCACGATTAGCTGTATTACTTGATTACTGTATAATAATAACATAATTTGATTGTCCCTACACCCCTTCCTGCTCTTATCTCGCCGTAGATCATTATCAGCTCTCGCCAACGGTCAACATGCCTCAGGATGACACGGTCATAATTGAAGACGACAGGCCACGTGTTCTCCCCGCCCAGCTGTCTGACCAGTCGTCATCCAGTTCTCACGATGACATGGGTTTCGCTGTGGAGACACCTCCACCGCCACCCTGGGACCAAGAGCTTCCTGACAGGTAAATAAAAGTGGACAGTAGAAAGTTTTGTCATTTATTTATTGAAGTAGCTATTGTCTTTAGCTTGTTTCTATTTTGAGCATCAGCTCTTGGACTCTTCTGACGATCTTCCTGCTGTAATTGAGTCCATGGCCTTTCCTTTGTTTGTCAAAGGAGCTTCGGTTATTAGAACAGGGCCAAGGGCTGGACTCTATGCTGTGATTTAATCCGTCTCTCTTCTTCTCTCTCCTTCCCTCAGCACTGCCAATGCTAATGGTGAGGGGGTGTTTCAGAGGGAAGGTTTTGGCAGGCAAAGCATGTCTGAGAAACGCACCAAGCAGTATGGAGATGCAAGCCAACTTGACATCATCAAGACCCGCAAGTCCAAGAGCATGGACCTAGGTACTCTAAGGATTAATCCTAAATAAAAGCTTGCTCTTAGATGCTCTAGATCAGCCTAAAACAGTTCTTGGTCTTAGATATTGTAACCTTGTGACCTAGATAGTCTAAAGATCAACTTGAAGCACAGTGCTTGTTCTTAAATACTCAATAAACATTGACCCAAAACACAAGTAGTTAGACCTAGACACTCTACAGGTCAGTTTTAAAAATGACCTTTAGTCATGTTCTAAGAGCACAGTAAACACAGTAGTTAGACCTAGATACTCTAAAGGTCAGTGTTATAGACAGTGATTGGGCCTAGATAATCTAAAGGTCAGTCCCAATCACAGTGACTGGACGTAAATACGCTAAAGGTCATTTCCTGTTAGTGCTTGGAC
Source organism: Labeo rohita (assembly GCF_022985175.1). Classification (NCBI taxonomy): domain Eukaryota; kingdom Metazoa; phylum Chordata; class Actinopteri; order Cypriniformes; family Cyprinidae; genus Labeo; species Labeo rohita. The sequence continues at coordinate 30,635,686 of NC_066870.1, forward strand.
TAAGATACTCTAAACATTAGTCCCAAATGCTGTGCTTGGACTAAAACACTCTAAAGATCAGCCCCAAACACCCAACACAGTGACTGGAGCTAAATACTCTAAAGGCCAATCTCAAAAACTGTATTTGAACCTTATTACTCAAAAGATCAACTCAAAGCACATTACTTAGACCTAGATGAACACAGTGCTTGGACTTAAATACTCTAAAGGTCAATCCAAAAAACAGCATTTTGACTTTAATACTCTAGAGGGCCATCTCAAAAACTGTAATTGGACCTAATTGCTCTAAAGATCAACTCAAAGCACATTACTTAGATACACTAACACTCTGTCCCGAACGTAGTGCTTGGACTTAAATACTCTTAAGATAAATAAAAAAACAGTAATTGGACCCAAATACTCTAGAGGGCAGTCTCAAAAACTGTTATTGGACCTAAGTACTCTAAAATGTCAACACAAACCGCATTACTTAGACCTACATACACTAAAGATGCTCTAGAGGTCAATCTCAAAAAGTGTAATTGGACCTAATTATTCTAAAGATCAACTCAAAGCACATTACTTACACCTAGATACACTGAAGGTCCGCCCCAGAGCAGTGCTTTGACTTAAATACTCTAAAGGTCAATCAAAATACAGTAACTGGGCCTAAATAATCTAGAGGGAAGTACATTACTTGGACCTAGATCCAATATTGGTCCATCCTGAAACACACTTGCTTGGTCAATCCAAAAAACTTAAATACTCAAAAACTGAAAAAGGTCAATACACTAAAAAAACAGTGCTTCTACATAAAATTGGACCTAAATACACTAAAATTCTGCCCCTGAACATAGTGCTTAGACTTAAATACTCCAAAAAACTGTAACTGGACCTAAATACTCTAGAGGTCTATCTCAAAAACTGTAATTGTACCTAATTACGCTAAAGATCAACTCGAAGCACATTACTCAGACCTAGATACAATAAAGGTCCTTCCCGAACACAGTGCTTGGACTTAAATTCTCTAAAAGTCAATCCAAAGAAACTGTAATTGGGCCTAAATAATCTAGAGGTCAAACTCAAAAATTGGACCCAGTTACTTTGAAGATCAACTCAAAGCATATTACTTTGACCTAGATACTCTCAAGGTCTGTTCCGAACACAGTGTTTGGACTCAAATACTCTAAAAGATAATCTTAAAAAAACAGTAATTGAACCTAAATACTCTAAAGATCAATGTGAAGAATTCTTGATTTGATGCAATTACTTAAAAGATCAACTCAAAGCACATTACTTTGACCTACGTACTCTAAAGGTCTGTCCCAAACACAGTGCGTGGAACTATATACTCTAAAGATCAGTCCCAGTAAATAAATTCCCTCCCCGAAATCTAATCCATCGCTCAGGTTACTTTCCTCTCTTTATAAGAGCACTTCTCAGAATGCCTCTCATTCTGGGCATCACCATTCACCACCCCACCGTCACTAAGTCTGCACTGGTCTCCCTTGTGCATGTGCTTTCTAATCTGAACACTGTTTCCACTCATCCAATTCTGCTGGATGTTCCTCACTTACCGCTTTACCACTGAAATGGAGCTGGTGCCAGAGTGCAGACAAAGGGATCCTGCAGAACCTTCTGCAGATCTGCTCAGTGTTTCCACTGACTCTGAAGCCAAATGACAACGTGTTTGTTTTATTTCTTTGCATATTATTTAATTTGACAGTTTTCTAATTTGATTTTAAACCACTGCTGAATGGCTTTGCTGTAGATCATTTGTCTAGATATAGTTAACACTGTCTAGATATCTAGGTTGAATTGTTGTTTTAAAAACTGTCAGTTACGTTTTAATAATTTTGGTTTTCGATGTTATTTCTACTACATGAATCACATTTTCCCACCTTTTCTTTGGGCGAAACATGTGAAATGAGGTCAGTTTGGGCACCGGCACATTCTCAGTGGAATAGTGATAACTCTGAATCAGCAGAATCACTGTGGAAACGAACCGTTTTGTTAATGAGCACTGACTGATTGTTTCTGTCGTCTGTTTTGTTGACGGTTAAACTTGCCTGGTTGCTTGCTGCATGTTGAATGGTCAAACTAACCATCCTGTCGATGTATGTGTATGTATGTGTGCCCCTCACACAGTGGCTGATGAGATTAACCTCACACACTACACAGAAAACAGAAAAGGTAAGCATGACCACTCCGGCACTTCTTTTCCTGCGCACACACTCACTTCTGTTCCACACCTTGCCTGTTTTTCTTCAGTGTTAAGATTCCTACTGTTTCATCATTGATTACTTTCCTAGGCCCATTTGTAATTACTCTCATAAACAGCACATATTTATTTCAGCACCTATAAAAACAGGTTACAGCATTCAAAATAGAAACTTTTGTAACATTATTAATGTCTCTAATGTCACTTTTAATCAGTTTAGTGCATCCTTGCTGAAAATAAGTATTGCTTTATTTAAAAAATCTTGCTGATATTCTAACTTTGATTTCCATTTTACATATATATATATATATATATATATATATATATTCAAATTTTTTTTTTTTTTTAAAGTCTCTAATGCTCATCAAGACATCAGAAATACAGAAAAAAAAACAGTAATATGGCAAAATTATATTACAAATTAAAATAACGGTTGCTATTTTAATATATTTTAAAATATAATTTATTCTTGTGAAGCAAAGCTGATTTTTTTTTTTTTTTTATCAGGCATTACTCCAGTCTTAAGTTTCGCATGATCCTTCAGAAATCATTTGAATATGCTGATTTATTATTAAAATTATATATGTTGGCAACAGTTGTGCTGCCAAATATTTTTGATACTTTATTAAAGGATTCTTTAACCCTTTAACTGTCACCGTCCCCCCAGTGGGACGCCTAAGTTTACTTCACCATATTACAAATAAATCCGAATCGAGTCATGACAAACTACACATCGTTGGGAAGGTTCAAGACTCCTAAATAGATATTTTACCATATTTTTGTGATTAGAAATTATGTAGGAAAAGTAATAGTGCAACTCATCATAACATGAGTTTTGACCTTTGTCACAAAAGACGTTCTTCGTTGCTTTTTCCCATCACGCTTTAGAAATCATAAGGAATTATATATCCATTAAAAAATTAAAATCTTAAAATTCATCCTTTGAAAGGCATTTTAAAATCAGACATTGCATTACCACAGAAGATGTACATTAAAATCATATTACAAAATGTTTTCATTCATGAATTATACATTTAAAAAAAAATGGGAGTGACAGTTAAAGGGTTAATTAATAAAAAAGTTAAAAAGAAATACATTTATTCAGAATATAAAGTCTTTGCTATCACTTTTTTAAATCAATTTAACATGTATTTTCTAAATAAAAGTATTAATTTCTTTCAAAAAAAAAAAAAAAAAAAATATATATATATATATATAAATTTACTGACCCCAAACCTTTGATTGGTAGTGTGTATTGTTAGAAAAGATTTCTATTTTATATAAATGCTGTTCTTTTTAACATTTTATTAATCAAGGAATCCTGAAAAAAGTATTACAGGTTCCAAAAAAATATAACTGTTTCCAACATTGATAATAAATCAGCATATCAGATGATTTCTGAAGGATCATGTGACACTGAATACTGGAGTAATGATGCTGAAAATTCAGCTTTGCATCATAGGAATAAATTAGATTTTAATTTATATAGAAATGGAAAAACTTTTTTACATTGTATTGTATTTTTTACCAAATAAATGCGGTCTTGATTAACATGAGAAACTTGATAGTGAATGAATGGCAGTGTGTGTATTTTCTTTAGATATATTACTGTTCTTTTGTGTATTATTGCCATGAAGGTACAACAGGCAGTGTAAAGCATTTTGTTTTGAAAGTCTAGTTCATTGTAATATTACCATATTACAAACACACTACTGTATTACATGTAAAAATAGCAGAGGAGGTCTGACACGCTTCAATAAGGCAGCGCTGCGTGATGAAGATAAATTCACGCAATCTCTCCTGGCCTCCACTTACATTCATTTATCTTCATCACTTAATACAGAAACGCATCTTCACGCCTTCATGGCTGACTACATACGATAGCAGCTCGCGCACACACACACTCCACAGATAAATGCAGCTGTTTTTATCAGGGTTACGCTTGAGATTTGTGGTGGACAGACTGCATGCTTAACTAGTTGATTGTGCTTTGTGGTTTAACTAGCAAACTCTTCCTCAGGCTCCTCCTCACATGATGTTGGCCCGTCTCTCGGCCTGAAGAAGTCCAGCTCTCTGGAAAGTTTACAGACTGCCGTCGCTGAGGTGACTCTCAACGGCGACATGCCTTTTCACCGGCCGCGGCCACGCATCATAAGGGGGCGGGGCTGCAACGAGAGCTTCCGGGCCGCAATTGACAAATCGTACGACAGGCCAACAGCCAATGAGGATGAAGAGGAGTGCATGGACACATGTATGGCTGCTTCTGATTGGTTGAGTGCAATCAGTGAATGCACTAAAATTTGGCTAATGTTAAGATAACGGCTGTTGATTTGATTAACTGGTTTTGTTTATTATGACTGTTAATAACTGTGTTCACTCTCTCTTTTACCTCTTGTAGTGGAGGAGGACACTGAAGGAAGCTCTCGATCAGGGCGGGATTCGGTTTCCACGGTAGCTGATCTCACTCCGCTTCCCGTCACCGAGCAACAGCTGATCAATGGCAACCAGCCCCAAAACGACAAGAAGAAAGAAAAAGGGGGGAAGGACAAAAAGAAGCCGGAGAAGGAAAAGGGTAAAACAAAGAAAGGAATGCTCAAGGGTCTTGGAGAGATGTTCAGGTAATTAAAAGCAGATCTGAACAGCGTTTTGTGTCAGATAAAAGAGACTAAGAATAATGATGATAAGAGTGCAGATGAGCCCAGAGCACTTTTTCTTCATGTCCTTAATTACCTCAAAATCTGACAATAGAATAAAAGCCTAGTGAGCTGCCCACCGACGCATCGTAGGCATGTCCCAGACTTAAAGCCAACAATAGGCAGAACAACAAAATTGGTGAAAGATGTGAAAGTGAAGAGAATTAGTAGTTATGCACATGCAAAATGCATTGCTAAGGTGGTTGGTTGCAGAGCTGGCGCTGTGTTGTTGCTAAGGTGTTGTGGGTGGTTTCTGGTGCGTTGTTAGGTGGCTGCTAGGATGTTGTTTAAAATAGCCCCACACACAGTTTCTTTATTATTCTGGTTTCTTGATATGAGCTGTAGCTGGCAAGCTTTATGCTGCCTCATAAAAAAGAAAATCTAATTTAGCTCATATTTGTCCAAAAAATATAAATTTGACATTGTCAAAAGTTTACATACACCTTTACATACAAGTTTACAGAATCTGCAAAATGTTAATTATTTTACCAAAATAAGAGGGATCATACAAAATGCATGTTATTTTTTATTTAATACTGATCTGAATAATACTGATATTTCACATAAAAGATGTTATATAGCTCACAAGAGAAAATAATAGTTGAATTTATTTAAAAAAAAAAAAAATCACCCTGTTCAAAAGCATACACTTGATTCTTAATTCTGTGTTGTTACCTGAATGATTTTTTTTTTTTTGTTTAGTGATCGATGTTCATGACTCAATTGTTTGTCCTGAACAGTTAAAACTGCCTGCTGTTCTTTGGTTTTGGTCAAATTCTTTGGTTTTTCAGCATTTTTTGTGTTTTAACCCTTTCCAACAATGACTGTGATTCTGAGATCCATTTTCACACTGAGGACAACTGAAGGTCCCGTATGCAGCTATTACAGAAGGTGCAAACACTCACTGATGCTCCAGAAGGAAATGCAGTGCATTAAGAGCCGGGGGTAAAAACATTTTGAATTTGAAGATCAGGGTAAATTTAATTATTTTGTCTTTTGGGATACATGTAAGAATCATCTGTAGCTTCTGAAGGGCAGTACTAAATGAAAAAATAAGATATTTAGGCAAAATAAGAAAAATGGACAGGTCTTCATTCTGGTCCAAAGTTTTCACCCCTGGCTCTTAATGCATCGATTTTTCCTTCTGGAGCATCAGTGAGCATTTGAACCTTCTGTAATAGTTACAGAATCTGTAAATATGAGTCCCTCAGTTGTCCTCAGTGTGAAGAGATGAATCTCAAAATCATACAGTCATTGTTGGAAAGGGTTTAAACACACAAATGCTGAATAAACAAAGAATTTGTGGGTCCTGAAGGATTTTTCTAAAGAACAGCGGGCAGTTTAACTGTTCAGGACAAACAAAGGACTCATGAACAACTATCACTAATAATAAAAAAAATAATAATCAGGTAGCAACACGGTATTAAGATTCAAGCATATGTAAACTTTTCAATGGGGTTGTTTTTATAAATTCAACTATTATTTTCTCTTGTAGACTATATGTAAACATCTTTTATGTGAAATATCGTATTCAGGTCAGTACTAAATAAAAAATAACATGCATTTTGAATGATTTCTCTTATTTTGGTAAAATAGTTAACATTTTGCAGATTCTGCAAGGTGTATGAAAACTTTTGACCTCAACTGTATATAAATTTTTGCCATAGGTAAACACAGCGTGACGATATATAGACATATCACACGGCTACAAGTGTGATATTGCGTTTACACAACAGTTTGACAGCACGAGTGTGCAAATACATAAGAAACGACAACAGAGTGTCTTTAAAAACCCTTTTTTGTGCAAACTACTTCCTTCCGCCACAGATTCGAATCTCAGTTTGACAGTTTAACAGCTGAGCCCAAGCCTCTGTTACTAATTTAAAAAAACGTCACTTTCGAAATAATAACAAAAGAAGAACCTGCTCTTGGCAGGTTTGTAAACACTGAGTGTTTACTGATGTCCTGAAGCTCACATGACATTGCAAACAGTGAAGCAAATTTTGTTATCTTTATTTAAAAAAAAAACAACAAGCAAAAAAATATATATATTTGAAGTCTGAACAAGTACATTCTTGCCTAAATAAACTCTACATTCTTTTTTGCTTAAAAAAACTACATTCTGTGACACAAAAGCAGTATTTTTCATACAATTATGGTGGATTTGGGCCTCCACCATATATATTTTATATAAGTCTCTTATACTCACAAAGGCTGCATTTATTTGATTAACAATATAGGAAAAAAGTATTGTGAAATATTATTTCAAATTAAAATAGAAATGTTATATTTTAAAATATTTTAAAATGTTTTTTTTTTATCTTACTGATCCCAAACTTTAGAAATAGTGTATATAGTACAGGCACATAGGCAGTAGACAGCAGTGCGTCTTGCTGGTAGTACTTCCTGTACTAATATTAAAAAATAATGATATTGAAATCTAATCATTAATATTGATAGGCTGTGACTTTGTGTGTGACAGTATGTTCCTGAGCTCTAGGCAGAATGGACAGTCACATCCAAGACACGGAGGGAAAAGTTTGAGTTTCCGTGAAGTTTAGTAGAAAGATACGAGAAGACTGGAGGGGATAGAAAGCAAGAACGCAGCTCATTTGAAGGTTTTTGAATCTGTCAGCAATAGATAAATCATTTTTGAGAACGTCGAATATTTTAGACTGCTTCTGGGGCAGTGGAGTGTTTTAATGGCTGTCATCTGCCTCACTGAGCCAAAGATACCTGCTACATATTAATGAGCGCTCTACATATTAATGAGCTCCGCCGAATATCAGAACTCATAGGCATACAAAGGTATTGAAACTCCTTTCGGCTTTCCCGCACACGCTTGAGTCCTCGCACATGTCAGTGGAATATTAATGAATCGATATGCTTGATAAAACAAAGATTTGCAGAGAAGAGAAGACCTTTATGCTGTCTCTGCTTTGCAGAGTTGCAAAACAGTGATTAGTTTGTTAAATGAATTAGAATAGATGGATTAAGAGCTTTAATGTCGGTTTAATTAGAGCAGGCAGGTTTAAGAGCTTTTTCAAAAGCATAATGCCCATAAAATAAGGGACATGTGACTGTTTTGAACAAAGTAGCTTTTGAATGCAATTTCCAAAAAAAGATGTTTTATTATAAACATAAATTATTGAGCTTTTCTGTAGTTGTTGAAACAGTTAATTGAGAAGAATTTTGAGCTGTCAAACAACATCAACCACTGACACGCGTTTATTTGTGTTGAAGGTTCGGGAAGTACCGTAAGGACGAGCGTATGGATGGTCCAAAGTGGAAGTCAGAGGAAACTCATGCATCGGAGGAAGAGACGCGCAGAATGAGACAAGAACAAGAGAGGTACACACACACACAGAGTCAAAGCTAATCTTAACTATCATTAGCCTCTAATCAGAGGCATTTCCTGACACTTTACCTGCCAGCCGTACCCACTTCCTCCAACATTCTTCCTCGGTGATTGTTTCAGTCCTGTTGTTTGTCATCATTGTGTTTTGTTAAAGCATTATGATGCTTTCATGTTTGTGTGTTTGCATATTAATGCTTTAGCTAAAGCCTAATATGTTTTAGTCATTCATTGTATGAATGTTCACCTGCAGGTGTATGTGCGTTCATGTTGTTTTATTAATAATGCCATGTGAACCCCCTCCCGTTTTCCCTTCTGTCCTCTGGGACCCTGCTGAGAAATCCCCACTCTTTCAGTCTTTTGCTTAATCTCTGTCTCGTACACACTCATTTATCATCTTGCTTTTGATGGGGGTTAGAAAGGTGTTTCAGTATGTTTTTAGGTCCTTTGTAAAGTAACTACTGGTTTCGGGTTTAAAGGGATAGTTCACCAAAAATGAAATCATGGGATCATTTACTAACCCTCATGTTGTATCCAAACCTGTGCTACTGATTTTCTTTTGTAGAAGACAAAAGAATGTTGTTGTCTACGATGAAAGGCAATGGGGTTCAGACACCATTTGCAAAAATACATTTTTCACGATATATATGTATTTGTGTTTTTATTGTAGTCATACTATAGGCTATGTGTATGTATGCATGTGAACAAAATACAATTTGTTCATTTTAGTTGTCAATGTATTAACAAATGTTAACAAGAACAACTTTTGATTTTAATAATGCATTAGTAAATGCTAAAATTAATATGAACTAAGATTATTATTAAGTATTGTTCATTCTTAGTTAATGTTAATCAACGAAGTTAACTAATGAAACTTATCGTAAAGTGTTAGCCTTATTTTCCATTTTCCACCTTATTTATTTATTTAATATACATATATGCATATTTATATGAAAAAATATGTTTTAGTATATTTGCATTGTGTGTGTATATATATATATATATATTTTAATTTACACAAAAAAACAAGTGTCACAAAAAGAAAAAAAAAGTTAGAAATGGTAATAAAATAATGTTAAAATAATAGCATTCAAAATGTACTTGACATTATTATTTAAAATACATATATGTACATTTATATATGAAATGTATATTTATATTGTATGTATTGTTGCAGTGTTGCCAAAACATCAGTTATAAAAGCCAGAAATGCTACTAAAAATAACTTATTTAATAATAATTTAATTAAACTTATATCTGAATATATATTGATATACTTACATTGTATTTTTTACATTTAATTTACACAAAAAAGAAAGTGACAAAAGAAAAAAAGATGTTAGAAACGCTAATAAAATAATGTAATATTAATAACATTCAAATTGCAATTATCATTATGATTTAAAATGCATATATGTATATTTAAATATGAATATGTTAAGTATATTTTTATTATTTGTAGTATTGCATACAGTGTTTCCAAAGTGCCAATAAAAAAGCCAGAAATGCTTAAAAAAAAAAAAAAAAAAAATTAATATTAAATTGAATGTATGTATCAATATGGTTTGGTATACTTGCGTTGTATATTTTTACATTTAATTTACACAAAAAACAAGTGACAAAAAAGATGTTGAAAATGGTGTAGAAATGGCAATAAAAATAATGTAATAATAATAATAACATTTAAGTTTTAATTGACATTATTTAAAATACATATGTATATTTATACAAATGAATATGTGTAAGTATATTTATCTTGCATGTTTTGTTGCATACAATGTTTCTAACGCGTCAATAAAGAAGCCAGAAAATGCTAATGAAAATAACTGATTTAATATTTATTACATTAACACTATAATAAACTATGACAAGAAGGTTACAGGTCCCTAGACTTAGTACCAAATTAAACTAAACTGAACTTCTTTAAATTATACTGCAATAAATCATGTTTTCCATGCCAGAACAAGACATTTCATGATAATGGATCAGATCTGTCTGTTATTACTTGTTTTTCTGTTGCTTTTAAATTAATTTTTCAGTTTTTAATCTGTGCGTTTTGTGATTCCTTTTTTATAGGATCCAGGCTAAAACGCGAGAGATTCGTCAGCGTCAGGCCAGAGAGCGAGACTATGCTGAGATCCAAGACTTCAGCCGGTCCACCCTGACCTCACTTCCTCCCGAGGAGCCTCCATACGCCGGCATCGGCTCTTTGGAACACGGCGGGTACCATCGGATCCACACGCCTCCGGACTCACCGTACACACATAAACAGAACGCCCGTAACGGACACCCCTCTACGTCAGACAGGTACTTACTCTAACAACATTTCTAAATATCATAGTCATTTGATTTGACTGACCTGTGATTATGAAGATGCGATTCTACTCTCCTTGAGTTGTATAAAGTGTTAAAAAGCATTCTCTAGGGGTTTCATAAAACCCAAATTGTGAGAATGTTTTGTTTGGGTTGTGTCAGAGTTGCATGTTTTCTTGAGACTAAAACAAACACAGGCAGAGTGAGACAGGAAGGCCACTTCCTGTAAGAACCCTTAGGGAACAGGAAATGGGTGTCATTCCACAGTGAGATGCAGAGAATGGAACTGTGGGAATTATCCTTACAAATTTGCATGGGAAGTGGATCTTAAAGGGGGCACAGTGTGTGGGTGGGTGTGTTTTTATGGGCTTTAGAGGGAAACACTGTGTAGGAGTGTGTGTGTGATGCGTTATACAAACAGTATAGCTTGTATGTATATATAGTGATCTTATAGCTTCCTGTTTTCTAAGTTTCAGCCAATCAGCTTTATTGCAGGCTGTCAGATCATATTAGTTGAGACCAAGTAGCCAGAACAGCTGTGGATGTGGCAGTCTGAAAAGCCTTTTTCCGATGCCTGATGTGATGCTTAAGGATATTTAGACTGATTGAAGTCATTCTATACTATGATGATGACATTGACCACAACAGGAAGTCATTCTCTAGTGTTTTTAAAATGGCAGGAAGATAACATTATCTTTTAAAGAGCAAATCCTCGTCAACTGTGACAAATGTGAACAGCGTCTTCAACATTTCCCCTAATATAAATCTGTAAATTACTCACCCTAATTTATCCAGAGAGAATGTTTTCAATTAAGTGTGTCATTTTAATGTTTAATGTTTCTTGTTTCTCATTCAGCATCAGGCACACAACTTTTATCATTTTTAGATTTTAATTAAACAACTTTTTTATTAGCAAGGGGTCTCGTAAGTTGATCCTTTTCTTTTGTGAGTGTTTTTCGCATTTTCTCATTTTCACTTGGCGGACACTTTCACCGAACAGTCATATTTTGGCAAAGTCATTTAGAGACAGAGTCTTTTTTGTTGAGTAAACTTGTATTGTGTAAGCACTTGAAATGCACAGTTGGGGTCCATAATATGAGCAATCTAGAGTATCGGTTAGTCTCTGAACACTCAGAACAATTCCCAGTATCAGTTGTGAAAGAGGTTGCAGTGGAAATCCAACAGTAATAGTCATTTTTACAATGTCACTGCTTTAGCCAGGCACACACACAAACGCACACATGCACACAATATCTGACCTAGAAATCAGAGTGTTGTAGCGTTCTGGCTATCAGCTGCAGTATGGTATAAGTCCCTCAGTGCAGAACGTTTAAGTAAATGAGAAATATATCTGTTCAGTCAGCAGAACTACTTTTTAAAACCTGATAAAAGGCTTATATGCACACAAAACGTGCACAAACCCACCTTCAGTATGCACAAGAATACATATACATATTTGTACGTGCATATATGTGACCCTGGACCACAACACCAGTCGTAAATACCACAAGTATATTTGTAGCAATAGCCAAAAATACATTGTATGGGTCAAAATTTTCGATTTGTCTTTTATGCCAAAAATCATTAGGATATTAAGTAAAGATCATGTTCCATGAAAATATTTTGTGAATTTACTACTGTAAATATATCAAAACTTAATTTTTGATTAGTAATATGTGACCCTGAACTACAAAACCAGTCGTAAGTATCATGGGTGTATTTGTAGCCGTAGCCAAAAATACGTCGTTTGGGTTTAAATTATCGTTTTTTCTTTTATGCCAAAAATCATTAGGATATTAAGTAAAAATCATGTTCCATGAAAATATTTTGTACACTTACTACTGTAAATATATCAAAACTTAATTTTTAATTCGTAATATGTGACCCTGAACTACAAAACTAGTCGTAAGGGTAATTTTTTGGATTTTGAGATTTGTACATTATTTGAAAGCTGAATAAATAAGCTTTGCATTGTATGGTTTGTAAGGATAGGAGATTCTACAACAACTATTTGAAAATCTATAATCTGAGGGTGCAAAAAAGTCAAAATATTGTGAAAGTTGCCTTTAAAGTTGTCCAAATGAAGTTCTTAGCGATGGGTATTACTAATCAAAAATTATGTTTTGATATATTTAGGGTAGGAAATTTACAAAATATCTTCATGGAACATGATCTTTACTTAAATCGATAATCGATACGAAAAATTGATAATTTGGACTCATGCAATATACTGTTGGCTATTGCTGCAAATATAACCATGCTTCATATGATTGGTTTTGTGGTCCGGGGTTACATATGTGTTGCTAAGAACTTCGTTTGGACAATTTTAAAGGTGATTTTCTCAATAATTAGATTTTTTTTTTTTTTTTTCGGTACCCCCAGATTTCAGATTTTTGCAAATAGTTGTATCTCAGCCTAATTTGTCCTATCCTAACAAACCATGCATCAATGGAAAGTTTTCAGCTTTCAGATGATGTATAAATCTCAAAAAATTTGTCTCTTATGACTTTTGTAGTCCAGGGTCACATGTGTTTAAAAGTGCCAATATACACAGAAAAATAGTGACTAAACAGAAGAAGGAAAAAAAACAATGGAATTAAATATAAAGATAACTGCAAATGAAAGAAACAACAGTTAATGAAGCAGTGCATGTGGCTGATGTCTGAGGTTGTGAGTTCAATTATAAATATCTTTCTCCCCAGGGTTTCTGTTCACCCACCAGGCTAGATGTGGCTTTGTTGGAGCGTGTGTGTTTGTGATCTTTGAGTCTGTAATCTGTTTAATCTGTGTTCTTGTGATCTATTGATATGTTTTTTTCTTGAATTGCTCAGAGGATTTCATTGTTAATGGAAGGATCAGGCAAATGTATTAGATCAGAAAAAAAAGAGAGGTGTGTGTGTGTGTGTGTGTGTGTGTGAGAGAGAGAGAGAGAGAGAGAGAGAGAGAGAGAGGGCAGTTTAAATGAATTAAACTCAATCTCTCTTATTCATTTCCACTCATGACCCCTCCTCTCTGAGCTGGGATTTGATTCTCTCAGGTTTTATTAAATTGACTTCTTAGATTTGAGGCAGAGAGCGACAACGTGCGCACGCACACACAGTTTCTGCATGTTTTTTCTCTTTGCCGTTATGAGAGTTATCTGAGCCCTTCCTGTTCACATCTGAGCTGATGACCATGGGGCCGCTGTCCATGTCTCTGGTCTCCCACCGCAGCGATGGAGCCCCTGTGTAATCAACATTCCTCCCTCCTCCTGACAAACTTTAGTTGTGTCGGTGTGTTTGTGTGTCTTGCTGAGTTGACTATGGGCCCTGTAGGGAATTTTAAAGAATGAACGTTGCAGAGGCCAATTAAAGCAGCCAAACGCACACAGAGGGTAAACATCTGACTAATCCCACAGCATTCATGCTGAGAACTCACACACACATGCATACACACACAAGTTTAAGCTCATTATCAGCATTCCCTGGCACGCTGCGTGGAAAAAAAGCGCGGATTAAGAAAAACCAAAGCGTCAGGAACAAACTCACAGCTTACAGACGGATAAAGAGAGTGTGACACCACTGCTAATTAAAAGAAATAAATGAGTGAAGAGAAGAGCAATGAGTGGTAGCAGAATTTAGATGTGCCACTGTAAGGGAAAAGGCCACCTCTGTGGTTTGGAAAATAGATTTTCTGTTACAAACAACGTATTGTATACGCATTTAGTTTTATCTCACATCGAGTGATTATGTTATGATTCTTCCAATGAAATTTAATAGGACCATCGTCGTTTCCTCTCTGACCTTTAGCTGTTTGTGTTGAGAAGATTTTAAGACTTTTTGCTTTTGTTTTACTTTTGATTGGCTGTCCTCCATGTGTTGGCCTGGTTGAGTGTAGTCCTCACAAAAATAAACATTTTGTCATCTTTACTCACTCTCTTGTCATTCCAAATTTGAAGTTCCTTCCTCTGTGGAAGATGAAAGTTGGTATTTTGAAAAACGTTGTAAACCAAACAGCGTTGAAATCCAGTGAACACTGAGGGAATAAATGTTGACAGAATTTTTTTTGAGTAAAAATAGTCCTATGTTTAAGACAAGCCAAATTGCTGAATATTAATTGATGTTATATACATTGCCTTGCAAAAGTATTCATACCCTGGTGAAAAAAAAACAGCATATGCTGGTTTAAGCTGGTCCTTTGCTGGTTCAGCTAAGGACCAGCAAACTTTGCAAGTGTATTAAAAACAAAACACTGAAATAAGTACATTGCATAAGTATTCATACCCTTAACTCAGTAAGTTAGTTAAAGCACCTTTACAGCCTCAAGTCTTTTTGGGGTATGATGCAACAGACTTTGTACATCAGCATTTGGCAATTATCTGCCATTTTTTTACCTTTAGGTTTTTCTAGAAATATTTGATTGGGTTCAAGCCCAGGCTCTGGCTGGGCCTCTCAAGGACAGAATTGTTTATAAGCCATTCTTGCTGTGTGCTTAGGGTCATTGTCCTGTTGGAAGGTGAGCCTTCTGCCCAGATTCTGAATGCTCTAGACTAGGTTTTCATTAAGGCTATCTCAATATTTTGATGCACTGAGCTTTTCTTCTACTCTGACGAGTCCCTCAGTCCCTGCCGCTGAAAAACAGCCCCACAGCACGAGGCTGCTACCAGCACATGGTGATGAGCAGTGCTTGGTTTCCTTCAAACATGATGCTTGGAATTGAGGTTTATCAGACCAGAGAATCTTGTTTCTCACAGTCTGAAGGTACTTTAGTTGCTTTTTTTGCAAATTCCAATTGGGTTTTCATGTGTCTTCATGTGCTTTGTCATTATGGTGTCTGGAGTGTAGTTTGATGTGGGGAAAAAAATTGAAAGCAGTTTAACTTAAGGCTGCAACATAAAACATAAAAATGACAAAGGGGCCTTGCTAAAAAAAAAAACGATAGACACCATCACAAAATTTGTAATGGTTTTACTGGCTATAATGGGACTTGTATTGGTTTTAATGAAAACTGTAATGAACCCAGTTGGTCTCTACTGGTAACTGGTCACCTTCTATTGCTGGCTTGTTAAAACCAATAAATCCCAATGGAATATATCCCAAAACACACTACTGAAAACCATTTTTCAATGGTTTTAATGGTTAAAAGTTGATGATTTGTAATGTTTGTAATGGTATTTGTAATGGTATTTGTATTGCATTTTCTGTGATGGTTCTATTATTTTTTTGTTTTGTTTTTTTCAGCTTACTTTTGCAAGGCACTGTAAAATGTGGTCATGTTTTGACAAAAAAGCATTATTTGCAGATAATTTTGGCAGTGTTCACTTAAACATAAGCTGAGATTAATGAGGCCTGAGATCAGAAAAAAATTCAAAAACTGTGCTAATTGAAAGAAAACAAGTTGATAAAAAGATTGAATCCATTATTTGGTAACAATATGGCATAAGAAATGTATAAGCATTTTTGTAGGATGGCCATTTTTTGTCCAGGAACACCACTAGTGTAAAAGAAAATCGCAAAAAAGTACAGAATAAAAAAAATTATGCCCACGAGCAAAGCCATTAAGTTTTAGTCTAGTTCAGTAATATTAACTAACATCATTGGGGAAAAAGACCAGAACACAACATGAAGGTTAAAAAAATTGGCCAAATGAATTCTGAGGTTCTGAATAACTGTGTAGAGTACAAAAAATGTTTGTTCGCCACGTTATGGTGTTTCATTAAATCCTGTATAGTAAAAGATGCAATAGCTAGATTGATTTATCATACGTTTTCAATGTGTTTCTGAGGTAAAAATAGGCTGAAACTCTAATGGCCTGAGTTTGAATGCTTGCTCTGGGTGGAGCTTGGGTTGTAAATGTTATCTACCTTATTTTTCAACACGGAAGTAGGCCTATGGGTGAGACTTCTGGTTCATTAGCCTCTATAGGGAAGTAATGAGAAGATAACAACATGCAGTAAACGGTAAAACAGTTTGCACTACAATTGCACTACAGTTTACACTACAAATCAGTGTTCATAATTAAGATAATACATGAAAATAATATGGTAAGACATAGCCATTTGCAATATCAAGCAGCAAAATGAGCTGTCTGTACAGCTAAAAATAGCTGGACTCAGATGAGAACGGAAGCCAGACTTAAAATGTACAAATGGCTGTGCCCGCTCTTACGGGAAAAATAAGGTGGATAGTGCATTAAAATCTTAGGTCAAAAAGATCTTTCTGCTATATACGTGTTTCAAGTTTATATTGGAAGTTATTTTATCCGTTAGCATAACACAGCTGATATTCGAGACCCTGCGGCTCATCCGCACACTCCACACATGGTTTGTTTTTGGAAAGATCTGCTGAGGGGTCAGTGTGTTTGTAGTAGCTGGTGGTCTGTGGTTGCAGCCACTGAGAGTTTGTGTCTGATTGTGGTCTAATGTTTATAAATGAACAGCAGTGGGGCGACGTTAATGAAGCCCCACAGCGCTGGTGGTTGAACCATCTCTCATTTGGACCAAGTTAGACGCTCTAATGATGAATGGATCAAAAGACATTCAACACAATATAGAGCTACATTACCCTTTTCATGTTGATTTATCTCCAAGAAAATTACTCGGATATGTTTTCTCAGTAGCTCGCTTGCTTTCTTGTTCTGGCTAGTGAATGAATGCTCATTTAAAGGAATGCTTCAGCCAAAATGGAATATTCTGTCATCATTTATTACCCTCCAAACTTGTATTCTTCTGTGGAACACAAAAGAAAGAATCATCTTTCATGGAAAACTGTCTGTGTGCTTGCTTGTGTGTGTTATTAATGAAAATGTTGTGTAGATTAACAGTGACAATTGACACAGACAGAAGAAATCTTTCTCTACTCAAACTCAAACAGGCCTCCCATAATGTAACTAAATCCAATATTTGCAATATTATCTGATGGATTTAATCTGTCACAACTTCTGATTATTAATTATAGGGCCACACATGCAGACGTTAAACCGAGTATAGCGATAAACAGACATTAGCGGATAATAACCATCTGTTATAGTCCCGAATATTCCACTGAGACATCAGATTGTGTATTTTGTGTAATGTGACATATGGTTTCAGATTTTCTCGGCTCGGTATGCTTAACTTTTGCTCGCTGGAGACGTGACGTCAAATAGAGGTTGAAAGTTCAGAACCGAGTCAGGGTGACCCAAAAACCAACGTTACCGAGATCCCAGACCTCCTCGATCACCACTATGCCCCTAATTGCTTCTGGGACCGTCTCTGTAGCTTTTATTAGAAAGCAATTGCTAAAGGACGTATGTGGCCCTGTTTACACCTGGTAGCAACGTGCTATTTTTTGCTTCCCAGTTATTTCTCACAAATATAATCAGCTGATGAGTGGTTTCTAAGAGTTCAAATGGATGTTAAAGGGGTAGTTCACTTCCAGAACTTAAATTTACAAATAATGTACTCACCCCTTGTCATCCAAGATGTTCATGTCTTTCTTTCTTCAGTCGTAAAGAAATAGTTTTTTAAGGAAACACTTCAGGATTCCTCTGCATATAATGGACTTCTATGGTGCCCTGAGTTTGAGCTTCCAAAATGCAGTTTACATGCAGCTTCAAAGGGTTTTAAACCAGTGGTTCTCAATTCCAGGCACGCTGCTCTGCACATTTTGTGTGTTTCTGAATCTGACACACTCAGTTCAGTTCATGAATCTTTCTCTTAATGAGCTGATGATCTGAATCAGGTGTGTTGAATGAGGGAGACAAAATGTGCAGAGCAGTGGACCTCGAGGACTGGAGGTGAGAACCACTACTCTAAACGATCCCAGCCGAGGAATAAGGTTCTTATCTAGCAAAACAATTGGTTATTTTAAAAAAAAAAATGTGCAATTTATATACTTTTTAACCTCAGACGGTCGTCTTGTCTAGGTCTGCATGAACTCCTATCTCATTTTCTCCTCCAACTTCAAGATCGTCCTAAATCGCTGCAGAAGTACCAACCCAGTGTTTACAAAGTGAACATGCAAAGGTCAAAAAAGGTAAAACAGCAACGTAGGACAATTTTGAAGTTGGAGGAGAAAATGACATGGGAGTTTTTCGACATTTACTAACTGTCTTGAACCGTGAAAAAAACAGTTTATACAGACCTGGACAAGATGACCGTTTGAGGTTAAAAAGTATATAAATTGTAAATTTCTTTAGTAAATAACCAATCGTTTTGCTAGATAAGACCTATCTTCCTTGTCTGGGATCATTTAGAGCCCTTTGAAGCTGCGTTTAAACTGCATTTTGAAAGTTCAAATTCAGGGGCACCATAGAAGTCCATTATTTGGAGAGGAATCCTAAAATGTTTTCCTAAAAAAACATAATTTCTTTACGACTGAGGAAAAAAGACATAAACGTCTTGGATGCCATGGGGGTGAGTACATTATCTGTAAATTTTTATTCTGGAAGTGAGCTACTCCTTTAATACCAGGTGTAAACATGGCCTAAGAGATGCTTTGTATGTTTCTAGAACAGGGAGTGGGGTTGTTGACTTTTATCTCTTTTAGAAACTAAAGAAGGTAAGCTAGGATGTGTACATGTTACAGGTTAGACTACCATTGCTTAATGTGTCTGGTATGTGAATCGCTGTGCCACAGCTCTGACAGGGTTTGGAGTTTTTCCTTTCTAGTTTGCAGTACTCTCAGTACAAAGCCAGACTCTGTTTGGTGTTTATCTATGAGTGAATTCACCTGTTTTCTGCATGTGAAATAAGTTTGTTAGCTGTTTATACATATATATATATATATATATATATATATATATATATATATATATATATATATATATATATATATAGATAGATAGATAGATGTATGTATATGTGTTTGTGTGTGTGTGTGTGTGTGTGTGTGTGTGTGTGAGAATTGAAGAGTTCAGCTGAATTGAGTGGATACCCTTTCTCTGACCCCTCAACAAGATGACCTACTTTTCTGACAGAACATTGTTCTTCTGTTGGAAATGCGCCTCTCCTCTCCCTGTCTTTTTCCCTCTTGAATTTTTTTTTTTTTTTTTTTTTTTTTTCAGAATATAGTTTCCATATAAGTAGGCTGCTTTCTTTGTGTATTTAGCATTCTACAAAAATCAAGTTTGTGTGTAGTTTGTTCTCTTCTTTCTTATTCTAGGGTGACAAGTGCAGCTGTTTGCAAAGTAGATCTTGCATCTGTTGGAAAAACTCTAGGTTTGAACATGTGGATTTGGTCTCAGAATTGGTAGCGACCAAAGCCTAGTGTGCTGCTTTAATGTCTGCTGTCTACCCATGCTTTGTCTACCCAACTTTTAAGTGGAAAGTTCACCCAAAAATGAAAATTCTGTCATTATTTACTCACCATCATGTCGTTCCAAATCTGTAAGACCTTCTTTCATCTTCGGAACACAAATTATTTTATTAAATCCAAGAGCTTTCTGAGCCTGAATAGACAGCAACACAACTACTACATTCAAGGCCCAGAAATGTAGCAAAGGCATTGTTAAAATAGTCCATGTGACAAGTTGATATGATTCTTTAGGGTCTTAATGAAAAGTCTATAATATACTTTGGTTAAAAATTCTCAATGGTTGTGTAAAACACCCTTTTTACCTTTCCAAATCATCCTATTCTGGTCGAGGCCACTTTAAATGCAAATGAGCTCTGCTCGCCCCGCCTCTCTCTTCTCTCTGTGGAGTGACAAGCCTGTTTACTTTAGCCGCATTTAGCTGCGTTTAGCTGCTAAACTTGCTAATTAGCACATTATTAGGAAAGGCGATCGCAAAGATTCATTAAAAAAAAACCCTTATGCTCATGTCAATCAACTATCGTGGGAGCAGCCTTTGTTGGTGTGGCGCCACAACGACAGACATCTGAGAATGGCTCGATTTGAAAAAGGGGATATTATTTTTACAGATTAATTAAAAACCACTGCATGGATTTTTATCATTATAGGGTAGATTTGTACATACACTGCCAACACGCATTAATGTTCAAACAACATTTAAAAGTGAATTTAGCATCCGATGACCCCTTTAATTTTTTGAAGCTACAAGAATACTTTCTGTGTGCAAAGAAAACCAAAATAACTTTAGTCAACAATTTCTTTTCTTTCGTGTCAGTCTTCATTGCATGTTTACTAGAATCACCACATTTACACTTTATTTATCATGTAAATTTGTAGAAACCAGTAATATTACCGTGGTACCTTGTCAGTTTGTATGTACGGAAGCCCGTTTCCGCTACTGAGTAAAAAAAAGGTAATTGCGAGTTTTTATCTTTCTCTTCTTTTTTTTTTTTTTTTCTCAGAATTTTAAGATATAAACTCTCAATTGTGAAAAATAAATTCAGAATTGTGAGATAAAACTCTCAATTCAGATTTTTTTCTCGCAAATGTGAGTTTGTATATCACAATTCTGACATTTTCCTTGCAATTCTTACTTTTTATCAGAATTGCAAGTTTCCGAGTGCAAGTCATCCTCTCTGCCGAAATGTTCAGACATGTTTACGAAGACTGTACAGTGTGATAGTCTAATGAACATGCGTTAAAGACTAACATGGAAGAAAAAATAAAAGTTGTTATTTTTGTTTTCTTAGTGCACAAAAAGTATTCTCGTATCTTCATAAAATTAAGATTGAACCACACATGTCACATGGACTATTCTAACGAGGTTCTTATCTCCTTTTTGGGTCTTAAACATGGTGGTTACATTGCTGTCTATGCAGATTTTATAAAAAATCTCTTAATTGATGTTTCGAAGATGAGCAACACGGATTTGGAACGGCATGAGCGTGAGAAATTAATGACAAAATTTAATTTTTGGGCAAACTATCCCTTTAGTACGTTAAAAAAATGGCATTTTGTTGACTCTCTCCACCATCTTGGATTTTGGACTTTGTCGCAATGCAGGCAGCTTACATTAGCTATCATGTGAGTTTTGACAATCACAAAAATCTCAGACTGGTTCAGTTAACATGGTGTGTATCTAAAGACAATTTTCTCATTTCAGTACAAATTGCAGTTCAGTAACCTTTTTCTTATTTTTTTGCGGTCAGAGGTTTTCTTTAAACCACGTTCTGCTGCAGACAGATTTACTGATGAGAGGCGACTTCATATTTCAGAGAGAAGTGACTTCAGTGTGACATTAAAACTGTCCCCCTCCGTGCACGACTACATGTTCGGATTTAATTGGTTCTGTTGTCGACGTTCGCGCTCAGTCATGCTGTGAGCTCGGCGTGCGCTTGTGCGTTTATGAGACATTAGCTTAGAAATATTATCTCACTGTCTGTGTTGTTAATGGCTGCTGTAGAACGTGTCACTCAGATGAATGAGTCATTAGGAGTTTATATTCGAACGCTGTAACTCATAATCATGACTTGAATATAAATATGAGCTGATTTTTATCAGAAGCACTTGGTTGGAGTTTCCTCAGCTTGTGCTTGACAGTTAACAGGGTGTTTTCTGTAGGTCTGTTCACAGCACATGACCTGACTGACATGTGGAAAGGTACAGTGAAGTGTGCGAGGTGTCGCTAACAGGCAGACTGCTGGAGTTACAGGAAGTACAGAGAGCCAATTAGAGCATTCATACCAAAAGATCTCTCTCACACACACACTCACACCTACTCAGTCTCTCCTGTGAAGACATTAGGCCTGTTTCAAACCCCAGCAAGCTGCCTACCTAGACATTTGCTGCTTTCTAAGATGCCTAATTTTGACCAAAATTAAACACAGCATTCCATACAGGTATATAGAGGATTAGTTTACTCCAGAATTAAAATTTCCTGATAATTTACTCACCCCATGTCATCCAAGACATTCCTGTCTTTCTTTCTTCAGTCAAAAAGAAGGAAAACATTCCAGGATTTTTCTCCATATAGTGAACTTCAATAGTGGCTAAAGGGTTGAAGGTCGAAATTGTGGTTTCATTGCAACTTCAAAAGGCTCTACACAACCCCAGCCGAGGAATAAGGATGGTATCTCACAAAACGATTAGGCATTTTCTAAAACTGATATACTTTTTAACCACAAATGCTCGTTTTGCATTAGCTCTGCAGTCCACGACTTCATGCATTAACAAATTGGCCTTATGCTGAGCTACTTGGTTTACACGTGTGTCGTAGACATAAATGTTTCTGTATTTATAACCCCTTCCAGTGTCAAGACACTGATCGGCAAAGCAGATCTAATGATCGGAATGGGGAATCACTCTGGTGTTATCGATCTGACACACACACACATCTCACACATGATTGTGTTAGCAGAAGTAATGAGAAATCCATAAGTACTGACTCCCTTAAATGCACAGGATTAATACTATTAGGAGTCGGTACGCAGCAGTACACACACACATATACACACATACACAAACACACACTCCTTACCCGTAAACCGCCAGTCCATTAGCCTTATCTTTTGGTTACATTAATGAAAGCTCTTTACCCGCATTGCACGGTGCCGTAACCCTGGCAACCACACCACACAAACCTGCCCACCTATGCCCAACTGAAACCATGGAAACCACACACCCTTTACTAATTTTAATTTCCCTGTAACCATGGTAACCACATGTAAACCACTGTATGATACCAGTTTCTACCAGAATATTAATGTTTTTACATGATATTCCAGATTGCTTCAAGAAACATGGTATTCCTTGAAGCGCTTTGAAATAGCATGTAAATCATGTACATTTAGTTTATCATGTAAATATCTATGTGGAAACCATTAATATTACCATGGTACCTTGTCAGTTTGTGTTTATAGAAGCCTGTTTTTCATCCACTGATTAAAAAACGGTATTTTATCTTGCAATTTTTTTTTTTTTTTCTCAGTATTGTGAGATATAAACTCACAATTGTGAGAAATAAATTCAGAATTGCAAGATAAAAACTCTCAATTCTGACTTTTTTTTTCTTGCAAATGCTAATGTATGTCACAATTCTGACATTTTTCTCGCAATTTCAAGGTTACATCTTGCAATTCTGACTTTTTTTCTCAGAATAGTGGGATATAAATTCACAACTGTGAGAAATAAAATCAAAATTGCAAGATAAATACTGAATTCTGATTTTTTTTTCTCAAAAATGCAAGTTAATATGTTGCAATTCAGTTTATATTTCGCAATTCTGACTTTTTTTCTCAGAATAGTGGAATATAAACTCACAATTGCGAGAAATTGTCAGAACTGCAAGATAAATACTGAATTCTGACTTTTTTCTCGCAAATGCGAGTTTGTATGTCGCAATTCAGACTCTCGTTTTCCTTGCAATTCCAAGTTTGCAAATATGAATTTTTTCTAAGAATTGTTAAATATAAAAAATGAAGTTATAAA
Organism: Labeo rohita; assembly: GCF_022985175.1. Classification (NCBI taxonomy): domain Eukaryota; kingdom Metazoa; phylum Chordata; class Actinopteri; order Cypriniformes; family Cyprinidae; genus Labeo; species Labeo rohita. Next base: position 30,659,545 of record NC_066870.1, read on the forward strand.
GTCCAGTTCTGAGGGGGTAAAAAGTCTAATATGTTTTCAGAATTGCAAGTTTATGTCTAACAATTCTGACTTAACTCACAATTCAGTGTCATAAAGTTAGAATTGTTAATATATAAAGGGATAAATGGATATAAACTTGCAATTCTGAGAAAAAGTCACAATTGTAAGTTTATATCTTGTGACTTTATTTCCAAGAATTGCAACTTTGTTTTTTCAGAATTGCGAGTTTATATTGGTATTATATGGGTAAAAATTTGTGTTTTAGGGTTACCATGCTGTGCTTTTCGGGAAAAGAGGGTTGTTACAAAAGTTCACTTTTTGGCTAATGTGATCCTGATTGGGATAAATGCGTAGAATTTTCTTGTGCACTTTTACATTTTCCTTGAATTTTCCATTTACATTTCAATCCGCTGTTTACAGCTGTACCTACCTAAATTAGGTGTTTGTTTCGGTGAATGTGACAAATTCTGCAGCGTGACACGGGTAATGTGTTTATACGATTGTTTGTATGCGATGTGTGAATGCGGTGTTACACTTGCTGAAATTAATGATTAAAAGTAGTTTGACCAGTAATGTGCAGGCATTGCACATAATCAAACAATTGTGACGTGCGAATGTATGAGGCCTTTAGGGAGCACGTCAATAGGAAAACAAAGCCAAAACCCAGACTAAAGCAATTTAGAATTCCCGTCTGTTTGTATATCAGGTGTGTGTGTGTGTCCATTGAGCATTGTGTACTTGATAGTTCTAAAGTCCGGGGGTTTCCTGCCGACTTTAGTCCAGTCAGGGTGAGAGAAGGGCAGCTGTATTTTCTCTGTCTCTCAGACACTTCAGGAAGAAGCGTTGATGGACGTATTTGCGGAAATGTCACCCCTCTTGCTCGTAAAGCTCATATTGTCCCCCAGTGGACGTATAAGTATCTAGAATACTGTGAGGGTAATTCACACTGGAGGGAATTTTCGGTTATAATTATTGAATTCTTTCAAATGTAATTACGTTTTCTAGTTAGGAATTTTAGAAGCAGTCTACCTCCTCCTCATTTTACTGCCACTTGCATCATTATTGCTCATAGGAAGTATTAAATTTTAAGGCGTCCTTGACATTTGTGCTTCAAACATGAAAGATTCCTTGAATTGTGCAGTTTTTTGGGAAAAGATGCGCTACTTTTGTCACTTTGGGGTTTAACACGTACAAAACTGTGTGGATCAGAGAATATTACACTTACAGAAACATACTACATTTTTTAGAATACAAATCATATTAGAGTGATTTCTGAAGGATCATGTGACACTGAAGACTAGAGTAGAATAGGCTGCTGAAAATTCTGCTTTGCATCAAAGGAATAAATTACAATTTAAAATATATTAAAGTAAAAAGCATTTTTTTTAAATTGTAAATATATTTCACATTTTTACTGCTGTTTTTTTTTTTACATTATCATCAAATGATTGCAGCTTTGTTGAGCATAAGTGACTTTTTTCAAAAACATTAAAAGACAAAAAAATCTTAATTATTTCAAACTTTTGAGCATTCGTGTTTTTGGGTGAAAAAATGGTCTCTGTGGGTTTGTAGAAAAAAAAAAAAAAAAAAACCTTCATACACTATTTGTTGTGGTGACTGTACTGAAGTTTATTGTTGTGTCTGATTGTTTCCAACAGTCTAGAGTCTCTATATTCACATTTTTTGCTGTCTGTGGTTTTAAAAAACACACATGCTCGAGAATGCAAACTCATCCTGAACCTGTTTTTGATTTACACACTAATTGGACTTCAAGTGAGCGATTTCTGCAAGTGTTTCAGCAATACACAGATCAGAAACGCACTCATAAACATTCTTCTATCTTCAAAGGTGAAGTCTGACTGCCACTTTGCTACGCAGTGTCTCATGGGAGCTGAACTCCACTGCCTCCGACGGTGCTGAAATCAATCATAACTGTTTATCCACACACACACAGGTCTCTGTGACTCTGTGTGAGAGTGTGCAAAGGCCTCTTGAGCCATTTACAAGACAGATCCCACACAAGCCTAAACTGTTCCTCTGGACCTCGACCATCTGTGTGTGTCTGTTTGTATGTGTGTGTGTGTGTGTGTGTGTGTGTTTATGTGAAGGTCATTCTTTGATGTGACTTAAACTCAAGGCTCAATGGGCCACTAGAGCCATTCCTCACACACTGCCCGAAGAGTTTATGCTCCCGTATGTTTCAAATTAGCAGCACGTCTGACATAAACGCAACACCATCATTTAAACAGATACTCGCTATAACCTTCAAACCCCTTTAAACATGTTTTCCTACTGTGTCAACGAACATCGATCTCTTTTAGGCCGAGTAACTCGACTCTCTGAAAGTCAAATGCTGAGTTAAACGCCTTATTAAAAAGAAGTGGTGTGATTCAGAGTGCTGTACAGTGTAGAACCACAATTAAAGCCTTGACAGCTCTAACATTACCATGAGTTAATGACTTAACAATGGTTAATTGAAGCTGTCAGTACTGAAATACAACTTCATGTGCTTGATGTTTAAACATAAGGGGAGGAAAAGTAAGAAAATGAACTTACAAGAAAGTCTGAGATGTGTGTATTTGAATGGGTTCTAATGACATGTCTTATGCTCACCATGGCGTCATTTATTAGATTAAAAAATACAGTAAAATTGTGCATTTTAATATATTTTAAGATATCATTTATTCCTGTGATGTCATCAGTCTTCACTGTCACATATCTATCAAAAATCATTCTAATATGCTGATTTGCTGCTCAAGAGACATTCCTGAAAAGAACTTTTTTTTAACAGAAATGTTTTGTAACTCTATATATATCGAGAGAGAGAGAGAGAGAGAGACAGAGATAAGCCTGTTTCCACCACTGAATAAAAAAGTTAATTGCGACTTTATATCAAAATTCTTATTCAGAATTGTGAGATTATAACTTAATAATAAACTTAATAAACTTAATAAGTTTTTAAGTCAGAATTACAAGATATAAACTCAAAATTTTGAGAAATGAAGTCAGAATTGTGAGATCTAAACTGGTAATTCAGACCTTTTTCTCAGAATGGCATGATATAAACTCGCAGTTGTGAATTATAAAGTCAGAATTGTGGGATATAAAGTCGCTATTGCGAGAAATAACATCAGAATTGCATGTTTACATCTGACTATTTCTCACAATTGTGACTTTGTATCTTGCAATTCTGACTTTATTTCTCACAATAGTGACTGTATCTCACATTTCTGACTTTTTCTTGCAATTCGGACTTTGCATCTTGCAATTTTGACTTCCTCGCAAAAGTGTCTTTTTATCTCGCATTTCTACTTTTTTCTTGCAATTCAAATTTTGTATCTCGCATTTCTGACTTTATTTCTTGCATTAACGACGTTGTATCTCACAATTCTTACTTTATTTCTCGCAATAACGACATTGTATCTTGCATTTTTGACTTTTTGTCATAATGACGACTTTGTTTCTTGCAATTCGGACTTTGTATCTTGCGATTTTGACTTCCTTGAAAAAAAAAAGCGACTTTGTATTTTTCTTGCAATTCAGATTTTGTATCTTGCAATTCTAATTTTATTTCTCACAATAACAATGTTGTGTCTCGCAATTCTGACTATTTCTCGCAAAAGCGACTTTGTATCTCGCATTTCTGCTTTTTTCTTGCAATTTGGATTTTGTATCTCGCAAATCTGACTTTATTTCTCGAAATAACGACTTTGTATGTCGCAATTCTGACTTTTTCTTGCAATTACATGTATCTCATGATTTTTACGTTTTTCGCAGTTGCTAGTTTATATCTTGCAATTTTGACTTTATAATTCACAATTGTGAGTTTGTCATGCAATTCTGACTTTTTTTCTTGGAACGGCATAATATAAACTCGCAATTCCGAGTTATAAAGTCAGAAATGGCAAATGTAAACTCGCAGTTCAGTCTTTTTTTTTTTTTTATTAGAATTGTGTGATACAAACTCACAATTGTGTTATAAAGTCAGAATTGTGTCGATATTGTGAGAAATAAAGTCAGAATTGTATGCTTATATCTCACAATTCTCACTTTGTTTTTTACAATTCCGAGTTCATATCTCACAATTCTGTCTTTATAACTCGCAATTGGGAGTTTCTGAGAAAAAAATCTTAATTGTTAAATTAAAAAAATACTTTTTTTTATATATATATATATATATACATATATATATATACATATATTTGGCAGAAACAGTATTCCGTATTCTATAAGGTAATAGCAGTCAATATAAATAATCAAACAGAGTCCCTGTTTAATGTGGAAGTATCTTAGTATATGTATATTGTGTGTGTGAGCTGGTCTGCATTGTAAAATTGTTTGGCACAGTCTTGGCGCCTGTTTTTTTTTCTGCCCCTTTTTCCCTTTTTTGTCACCTCACTCAGCATAACTGGCAGGACTTTATTTCTGTTCTCAATTTCCAGCGAGCACAAATACACACATGCATGGCCTTTTCACTGAGATGTGTATCCGTTTGTGTTTAAGTGTGTATCAGTGGCTATATTCCCACACAGTAATGTCTGCACATATTGTTTCACTCAGAGACTGAGAAAGACCCGTCAGCTGTAAATTTCAGGAAAGCTTTACAAGAGCTAGAAGTGGACAGTATAAACAATATACGTTTATGTAAGAATAAAAAACTTTTATATCAGGGTAATGGTGTGTGTATACATCATGATATAGTTTTTTTTTATATTCTAGTCATTTGTGTTGAATTGTTTATATTTGTTTATATTGGAATAACTTTGTAGTTTTCTTTCTGCTGTTGCCTTTATCCATTTTCAAGATGACTGTGAATACTGGCCAACTGATAAAGGCCAATTTTGACATGAAGTTGTGAATACAGATAACATAAATGTGTTTATATATAATATCTATGATATAGCCAATAACCTGTAACCTGGTATAGAAAGACTGTACTGTGTCAAATGGGACTAAAACAATACTTTTAATCTAGCTTCAAATATCAGCCTAATTGGACTGATGTTAGTAATTTAATCAAAAAACAACTGATATTCATCACTACTAATATGGTTATAGATATATTGTATGTTCATAGTGAATGTCTTTGTTTTTATGCTTTTATATTTATCTTCCTCAGAAGGTGTTGAGTGCACAGCAGCATCTGTCACACTCTTTCCATTTGTGCACTTATAGCAAGCACTGAACTGCCCAAAACAATGTGGTCTATCCATTTCAGCAGGAAGGCATGGTTACCACGGCGATAGTGATTCTTATATGCTCTAATGGCGACTGGAGGTCTTTTAAAGTACATTAAAACCGACGTTATCACAATTCCTGACATCACATGCACACTGCTCTCAGAACAAATTATGACCTGTGATGAGACCATATGTCTCCAAATCTCCTTTCACAAGCTAGAAGCTGTTTACATATTGATATTAGATGCTGCATTATATGCTCGGCCGGAACATTCATTCCTTTTATGAAGAGATCTGTCAGAGAGAAAGGTTTTATCTGCCCATATCTATCTTTTTGTGTATCAGTGGTTTTAAAAGCTTTGCTGCATGACTGTACACAGAGTCTTTGCATCCTCTAGATGAGCCATTTCGGTAATGACTCCTGCAGATCATAACAGTCATTATAATCAGACTCTCCCTCCATGCACCGGGCGAATGCTAGATGAGGCTGTGAAAGGATGAATGCAGTTATAAGGCTGTGTGAGGGTGATTTCTAAATGAGGCTATGAGAGAGTGAAAGATAGGAGAGGATGTGAGGGGGAAAGTGGTAGCTGAGGCTGTGAGAAGAACAATGCTTTGAGGCTGTGAGGATGAATGTCAGATGAGACTGAGAGAAAGATTTTTAGATGAGGCTGTGAGTGGAAGAATTCTAGATTAGGCTGTGAGATTAAAAATTCTAGATGAGACTGAGAAAGGATGAATGCCAAATGAGGTTATTAGAGGATAAGTGCCAGATGAGGCTGTGAGAGGATGAATTCTAGAGTAGACTGTAAGAGGATGAATGTCAGAGGATGAGTGCCAGATGAGGCTGTGAGAGGGTCAATGCCAGATGAGGCTGTGAGAGGACGAATTCTAGAGTAGACTGTAAGAGGATGAATGTCAGAGGATGAGTGCCAGATGAGGCTGTGAGAGGGTCAATGCCAGATGAGGCTGTGAGTGGATGAATGCCAGATGAGGCTGTGAAAGGACAAGTGCCAGATGAGGCTGTGAGAGGATGAATTATAGAGGAGACTGAAAGGATGAATGCCAAATGAGGCTGTGAGAGGATGAATGCCAGAAGAGGATATGAGAGGATGCATGTCAGATGAGGTTGTCAGAGGATGAGTGCCAGACGAAGCTGTGAGAGGACAAATTATAGAGGAGACTGAAAGGATGAATGCCAAATGAGCTTGTGAGAGGATGAGTGCCAGATGAGGCTGTGAGAGGAAAAATTCTAGGGGAGACTGAGATGATGAATGCCAGATGAGGATGTGAGAGGATGAATTCTAGATGAGGCTGTGAGAGGAAAAAATGTTGATGAGGCTGTGAGAGGATGAAATATTTGTGAGACTGAGAGAATGAATGCCAGATGAGACTGTAACAGGAAAAATTCTAGACGAGGCTGTGAGAGGATGAGTGCCAGGTGAGGCTGTGAGAGGGTGAATGCCAGATGAGGCTGTGAGAGAATGAATGTCAGATGAGGATATGAGGGGGTGAATTCTAGATGAAGCTGTGAAAGGATGAATTTTAGATGAAGCTGTGAGAGGATGAATTCTAGATGAGGCTGTGAGAGGATGAATGTCAGATGTGGATATGAGAGGAAGAATTCTAGATGAGGCTGTGAGAGGATGAATTCTAGATGAGGCTGTGAGAGGATGAATGCCAAATGAGGTTGTCAGAGGATGAGTGCCAGATGAGGCTGTGAGAGGACAAATGTCAGATGTGGATATGAGAGGATGAATTCTAGATGAGGCTGTGAGAGGATGAATGTCAGATGAGGTTGTCAAAGGATGAGTGCCAGATGCGGCTGTGAGAGGATGAATGTCAGATGAGGTTGTCAGAGGATGAGTGCCAGATGAGGCTGTGAGAGGACAAATGTCAGATGTGGATATGAGAGGATGAATTCTAGATGAGGCTGTGAGAGGATGAATGTCAAATGAGGTTGTCAGAGGATGAGTGCCAGATGAGGCTGTGAGAGGACAAATGTCAGATGTGGATATGAGAGGATGAATTCTAGATGAGGCTGAATGTCAGATGAGGTTGTCAAAGGATGAGTGCCAGATGCGGCTGTGAGAGGATGAATGTCAGATGAGGTTGTCAGAGGATGAGTGCCAGATGAGGCTGTGAGAGGACAAATGTCAGATGTGGATATGAGAGGATGAATTCTAGATGAGGCTGTGAGAGGATGAATGTCAGATGAGGTTGTCAGAGGATGAGTGCCAGATGAGGCTGTGAGAGGACAAATGTCAGATGTGGATATGAGAGGATGAATTCTAGATGAGGCTGTGAGAGGATGAATGTCAGATGAGGCCGCGAGAGAAAAAAATTCTAGATGAGACTGAGAGGATAAATGTCAGATGAGGCTGTGAGAGGACAAATGACAGATGAGGCTGTGAGAGGATGAACGTCAGATGTTGGGTTACAATGGGTTAGTCCCTTAATCACATCAGTGATGAATTCACACTGAAGTGCACTTTTGATTGCGACGCACTTTCTTGACCACAAAATGGCAGCCTTTATAGAGCGCTGAAGAAAAATAATGGGGTAAATTAACAATAAGTGCCCACTTAAACTGTGTGTGTTTTTCATGAGCATGTGTGTTTACCTGCGTGAAGTCTTTTTAAACAGATCTGGTTTCATCGCTTCTCACTCCAAGCTCTCTTTTCTGTTCATTTAAAGTAATAAAAGAGACAAGTTACTACTATTGTTGTCATTTTCATCCATGCTTGGTTTGTATTGATTATTTTGACCTGATTCTAGTGCTTTGAGCTCACAGCTGTTAGATAAAAATGCCAAGAGGATGTGGAACACTGGCGAAACTGATGATCTTTAAAGAGATACTCCATCCAAAATGAAAATTCTATCATTTGTGCAACCTCATTTACTTACAATCCTGTAGGAATTGGTTCTGTAGAACGCAAAAGAAGATATTTTGAGAAATGTCTCAATGTTTTTTGCACATACAATGGATCCAATGTTGTTTAAGGAATGTTGCATTTTCATAACTATATTGGATTTTCTGGATTTGTGCCATGCTTTTATAAATATCTTATGGTCATCAGTCAGATTTAAAGTATTGAGTGTTATTTTGTAGGTTTGTAAACTTCCTCAACAGGTCCCACACAGGCCTTTCTACTCAAACATGACTGCTAAATAGCTCTGCTATGTGTCACGAGTGAATGTGTGCGTAATTCCGGTGAGTCTCTCAGTCTGATCTCAAAGTTATGCCACTGTTTTAAATGGCTCCAGCTGTTGGCAGTGAAATAAGTAATCTCATGATGGGGTCAGAGGGACATCCTGTCCGGCTTATACTGTATGTATGTGCGAACTCGCCCTGGTAAAAAAAGAAACGTGTCAGAATGAAACAAATGTGTTCAAGTCAATGCAGCTGACAATGGAAATGTAATTTTGCACAGGTACTGTTACTGCCGTGTCAGCACGCGCACACGCACGCTCGCGCTGACTTTCTTTGTTCATCTGGGCATTGTAATGCATTTAGATGTTGCAAGGTTATTCTTTTAGCCTTTCCGGAAACATTACAGCAGTTCTTCATTGATTCTCTTATTGGATTAAATGGCTCCATGGTGTTGATGTATTTGTGTGTTTTTGATGAGTTTGTATTGATTGGTGTATGTTTTAGATCTGGTCTAAGTGTTTCAATGCCAAGAGAAAGAGTTCGGTTGTGGTTTTATACAACCAATGTTTGACCTATATGTATTTTTATGTGAATGTGTCAGTGCCGCCGCTAAGCCGCTGCTGAATCTGCACCGCCACGGCAAATGTGAGAAATTATATTTCTGTTGTGAGTTTGCAGTCTGAAATGTGATGGGATACAAAGACCAGGGTGCTGCGAAATAATGTTAAGCATCACTGGGCTTAAAAACAACCATATATTGTGACTAAAAAAGTAAAGAAAAAAATCTTAATATATTTATTATTATGTATGGTATTTGTATGTGTGTGATATATAAATTTTTATATCATTTACAATTTTATTAATAATAATATTTATTATAGTATATTAATAATAATAATGTTGATGTTAATTTTTGTGTGTGTATGTATATATGTGTGTGTTATAATTCAAAATGTAAACATGTTAAACTAAAAACAAAGGAAAAAAGAAAATTGAAATATTAGCATTTTTAATTGTACTGTAAAATAATTATATATTTATAAAATATTTATTTTATAAATTAACTAAAAGTGCTATAATAATATTAATTTAATAATAATTAATAATAATAATCATTTATAATAATAATAATGTTAATGTTAATTTGTGTGTGTGTATATATATATATATATATATATATATATATATATATATATAATATATTCTATATATATTTTAATATTAGCATTTAATTTTTGAATTATACTATAAAAATATTTTTAGTTAATACTATTTTATTTTTTAAATACTATTATTTTAATACTGTTATCTTTCTAAATATAATAGTATTTTAAATGTAAACTAAATAAAATGCATTAATAAAAGAAAATGTCTTCAGTCTTTCTACTTTAAAATATCGTGATTAATTGACGTTTCTTTAATTATTTGTGAAATTACTGCTAATTTCTGAGTGAAAATTGTTCTGCACCATTTCTGTATATATTCATATTAGAAACACATGCATGTTTTTTTTATTAGTCTGCGTCTTAAATTATCTTCAGTCATCTCCTGTGACAAAGTTTATATTGCATCTGTGTGTTTTAAACTGGACATCTGCTCATGTGTAAAAAGCCCCAGTTGCTATCTTCTATATCGTAAACACTCAACATGTTATAATGGAATTTTAATAAGAGGAAATCTGTCTGGTTCTTTCTCTCACACACACACACACACACACACAAGCATGTCTATACTGTAATATAAGCTGCCACTTGTCTGTGTCTGGTGAATTCTGCTGCGGGCTTTCCTGATCTGATTTGTGGAGCACAGGAGCCCAGAGAGACTGTGTTTGTTGCCCATTTAGGTATCTGGACCATCTGTGCACCGTGTGTGACACCTTGACCTTTGTTCTCATAAAGGTAGTGGAGCGTAACTAGATGACCTTTTACACAGGGTCGTGCTTCCAACACCTGTCATTCCGGAGAGTATAGGATCAAAGGGATTATGATGTAATTTTATAATGTGTCATCATGCGCCCTCTTCCTCCTGCTCCCAACAGGCTGACGCCCAGCAACCACGACCGAATCCAGCGCCTACGCCAGGAGTTCCAGCAGGTCAGACAGGAAGAGGCGGAGCCAGATGATCGCCACAGAGCCTACAGCATGGAGCAGCCCTGGGTGAGTGTGTGAGCTGTATATGTGCACCCATGATCACTGGACGTACGCCCCATGGTCTCTGGGAGCTCCCAGGATGGATAAGACTAAGTCCAAGGACTGGGACGGTTACATACACAACCTCCAGCCCTGGGCTAGTGCTAACCGCTAACCTGAGACCACTGCATGCAGGAGCATGTCACCTTTGACACTGAAAATATCTGCTAACAATGCTAACATCACCATGTGTTCATCCATCTGGACTGTTCACCCATCCATTCATCTGTTCAACCATATCACCGCAGCCATGACTTCTGCAGATCATGAATTAAGGCAAGGACACTGCGACTGGCTGAATGTATGTGTGCGAGATGGGAGAGTGTGTGTGTCTGAGTATAAAAATCAACGTTTTTAGACTGAAATTGTGTAGTATTTAAGATATCGAATTAAGATCCAGATCATTAGAATCTGGATTGAGTGTGAACTCAATATGATGATCTGGATTTAGGTAAATTTAAACCTCTTATGCCTATAAAATGAAGCAGAAAGTCCTAATAAAGGGATAGTTCACCCAAAAATTTAAATTCTGTCATGATTTACTCAAGTTGTTCCAAACATGTATTTAAGCAAGCCCGTTCCACCGCTAAATAAAACGACTTTTTTCCTTGCAATTGCGAGTTTACGTCATGCAGTGCTAACTTTTTTTCTCAGAATTGCGTGATACAAACTCGCAGTTCTGACTTTTTTTTCTCAGAATTGTGTTATAAAGTCAGAATTGTGAGAAACAAACTCGCAATTATAAGAAGTTAAGTCAGAATTGCATGATATAAACTCATAATTGTGAGAGATAACATCAGAATTGCGAGATATAAACATACAATTCTGACTTTTTTCTCAGATTTGCGAGTTTATATCTCAATTGTGACTTTTTTCTCAGAACTGCAAGTTTATAGCTCACAATTCTGAGAACATCAGTCTTTTTAACTTGCAATTGTGAATTCTGAAGAAAAAAGCAGAATTGTGAGAGAAAAAGTCTGATACAATTCTGACTTTTTTTCCTCAGATTTGTGAGTTTGTCGCAATTGTGACTTTCTCAGAACTGCGAGTTTATCTCACAATTCTGCAAAAACACGAAATTGTGAGTTAAAATTGCGAGAGAAAATCAGAATTGTGAAATATGAACTCGAACATCAGCGAGTTTATATCTCACAATTCTGAGAAGAAAAATCAGAATTGCGAGAGAAAGTCAGAATCGTAAGGTATAAACTGGCAAATCTGAGAACATCAGTCTTTTTTGCAATTTTAATTGCGAGTTTATACTGCACAACTCTTTGATCAAGATTTGCGAGTTTATCGCAATTGTGGTTTTTTTTTTTTTGTTTGTTTGTTTTTCTCAGAACTGTGAATTTATATCAGTCTTTTTTTTTAACTTGCAATTGTGAGTTTATATCTCACAATTCTGAGAAAAAAATCAGAATTGCGAGAGGACAAGAATTCCAAGATATAAACTTGCAATTCTGACTTTTTCTTCAGATTTGCGAGTTTATAGCACAATTGTGCCTTTTTTTCTCAGAACGGTGAGTTTATATCAGTCTTTGTTTTAACTCACAATTGTGAGTTTATCTCACAATTCTGAGAAAATTGCTAGAGAAAAAGTCAGTATTTTGAGTAGAGTTGTCAAAAGGTACCGGGTTCGGTGCTTTCGGTACTGAAATTTTAAAAACGTCCATTTCCTGCTCACATTTGAGCGCTGTTGAGTCGATTTTTAGACATCTCTGATTGGCCACAGTGTTCACGCGCTCAAGAGACATGACTGTGGTTGGCTACAATGATAAGCTAAGACATCTGCACATAGACGGATCCGCTTACAGACGCGGCTTTCAAACGCTCCTGTTGTGCTTATATGTGAGCGCTTGGTGAGGTGCGTGAAGCGCTTATCATTGTAGCCAATCACAGTCATGTCTGTTGAGCATGTGAGCACTATGGCCAATCAGCGATGTTTATTTTTTTTTTTTTTTTTTTTTTTATTCAGTGGAGGAAATGGGCTTTCATATGTATGACTTTTCTTCTGTGGAACACAAAACAAGATTTTTTTTTTTTCATACAGTGAAAATCATTTGTTTTGGACCCTAATCAAGTTTCTCTACCCTAGCTCAAACATTCCTAAAATATTGTCTTTTTTTTGTTCCACAGAGGAAATAAAGTAAATTGTTTGAAGCAACATGAGTAAATGGCAACTGAATATTAATTTTTGGCTAAACTATCTCTTTAAGTCAGGAATGAGTTGCACTTAAATATCATTTCAGAAACTCTTCTGTGTGGATTGTTTTTAAAATTCTTCATATGTAATCATCTTTCCAGGCGAGAGTTTCAACGAACTGTTAAAAACGGTATTATGTGTATTTTTCTTAATGTAAATTTCTCTTTTTAAATTTTTCATCCACTTAACTTTAATGTTTGGAATTTTTTTTGTTGTTTAGCCTTGTAACGTTAGTGATTATGTAACTGTATTAAATAAGGTCTTTTCCTTCCCTTTTTTGTGTGCCCAAACATCCAAAACGCCCATGATAACCCAAGCCCTTTTTTGTACTCTGCCTTTTTTGTAAAACAAAAGGCAACCGATTAAATATGGGTGGTTTGCTTTAATGAGTCAGTTTTGTTTCTGTAGCAGAATCAAATCCAATTCAGGTGTTTCAAACACATCTATTTCGTCTTGGAATTTTTCACTGAGAATGAATGGAAAAAAAATCCCTTTTTTCTGATCACTAACCGTTTTTTTGTGAGCGCTTGAACATCATCGGCTGTTACAAATCTCTAACGTTACTGAATCCGTATCAGGCCTTTAATGCCATAATCTGTTTAGCAAACAAATGGTACGTTCCTGTGACACTGATGTTGTTTTAGGCAGTGAAGTGTGCGTGCGTGTTAATGAACTGGGCTAAATGACCCGGCTCCACACATCCTTCATCCTTCAACACCTCTGTCTCCACAGCAACATGGCTGGCAAGCTGTGTCAATCAATCCCAGCATGCTGTTCTCCTTCATTAGAGTTAATGGAATTCTCCGTGTGGATCGGCTCTTGATTGAGCATGCCTGGGACAGCATTCATCTGTTTGACTGAGCGTGACGAGAGCAGGGAACTCAATGTAAATGTTGCCATAAAAGAAATGGATTCTTATGGGTCATGAGCAATTTACCGCAGTTACACTACAGAACAAAGCCGTCAGTGTGTGCACGAGAGAGAGAGGCGGTGTTAAATGAGTCTTTTATTGTTTATAATTACACCCTTATGTTCTGTGCCGACCGAGTGTGAATGTGTGTGCGTGATTTCTTAATGAATTACATTAGAGAAGTGCTTCATTATGTTATCACCACAAATCCCCCTCACCATAAAATCAACTAATATTCACTTAATGTTCATCTAGTGTTCACCTAACATCCAGCTAACATTTATCTAACAGTCGTCTATCGTCTGCTCTGTGTCCTCATTCCAGCCTCACCTTTGTGTCCGTAATGTATGTCAGATGAGCTTCTATAGCTCAACCGGTGGAGCGTGACGCTCGCAACGCCAAGGTCATGGGTTTGATTCCCAGTGCTGTACGTAAACCTTGAATGCGCTGTAAATCACTGGAGGAATAAAACTAGAACCACAGGAGATTAAAAATATATGAGATATCAAATATTTCTTATATATGTACATCTAATTTAACTTTAAAACATAAGTCATATATTTATCCATACTTCATTTTTTGTTTGTATTTGCATATTGCGCTTTTGGGAATTTTTCTCAAGCAAAATGTAGAGATAAAGAGTTCCTGAAATAATTGCTTGTCTTTTTTAATGGTGTGGTCATTTGAATAATGGCTGATAGTTTTTATAATTATTATTGAGGAGCATAATGTAGCTGTAATTTTGTTATGAGGAGTAATAACTAACTCCATGAATATTTTATGGCTTATAATCGACTCTAATGGTTTCATTAACAGCAGTAATGCGCCAAAGGTCATAGGACTGGTAATAATGTCACATTCAGACTAACATTTCTGAACAAATGTCACAGACCTCTACACAAAAACACCTCTGAAACCCGGTAAGTGCTTAGTTTGAGTGTTTGTATGTTCATAATGATCTTTCCAGAACTCAATCTCTCTTCTCAACTTTTACCTTTTGTGTTGAGTTTGGCATGTTAATAACTCCTGTTTGTGTTACAGTCCAACTGCAGCTCGCAGACATCATCTGGCCGTCATTCAGTGTCTGTGGAGGTGCAGTTACAGAGGCAGGAAGCCAGAGATGCTTTCACACACGCTCAGAGACAGTACAGCTCTCTGCCACGGTATGTGTCTGTGTGAAACCTAATGCAATTGTGTTTTTTATTGGGTAAAGCACTTAAACAACCTCATGAAATCAAAAAACAACACTGCTGTTTTTTGTTTTTGTTGGTCATCGGATGCTAAATTCACTTTTACATGTTGTTTGAATCTAAATGTGTGTTGGCAGTGTGTACACACCAACCCTATAATGATAAAAATCCACCCAGTGTAATTTTTTAAATCATTACCCCTTTCACAAATCAAGCCATTCTCAGAGTCTTGGCTGTGTGACATCACACTGACCAAGGCCACTCCCATCTTACTTTAGACCCGCTCTGAGTGAGCTGTAAATGGTCCACCATTGTTTTGCCTTTCCTAGTAATGTGCAAGTTAGCAAGTTCTGCGGTTAAAGTTTACACTCTCAGAGAGAACCGCTCATCACCCCATGGAAGAGAGGGGCGGGGTGAGCAGAGCTCATTAGCATTTAAAGGGATATGCACTGAAGCGGTTTGCTGTGAAGAGAGCCATTTTTGACAAAGTGAAAAGGGTGTTGTTTTACACTACCATTAAGACATTTGAAGTATGTTTTAGACTTTTCATTAAGACCCTAAAGAATCATATCAACTTGTGGTTACTGTAAATTTCTAAAACTAACTAAAAATAAAAAAAATTAAAATAATAAATGATAAAATAAAATAATTTAAAATAATGAAATGCAATAACAGGGATACCTTGCATTTTAAAATATATTAAAATAGATAAATGTTTTTTTAAATTATATTTATATTTCACAATATTTATATAAATTTGTATAAATAAAACAATATAACTTCTACTGTATTTTTGATAAAATTAGTTAGTTTTAGTGAGCATAAGAGGCTTCTTTAAAAAAAAATAATGAAAAATCTTACTGAACACATACTTTTGAGTAGTAGTGTATATTTTCTCTTGAATCAAAATAGGCAGAAAATATGAATAAATAAAATTTAATTCAATAAATCTGGCTGGATTTTATTCATTTTAAAAGCTGTTAAGTGGGGTTTTGATGGACTGTGCTATAAACTAAAAAAAAAAAAAAATCAATGACATGTCCCGACCCTACTTCCTGTTTCAGTAGACTATTAAACGGATAGTTCACCCAAAAATGAAAATTCTGTAATTACTCGCCCCTCATGTTGTTGCAAATCCATAAGAGCTACGTTTGTCATTAAAACAAATTAGGATATTTTTGATTAAATCTGAGTGTAGCTACGATGTTCAAGGCCCCAGAAAGGATGTCACATGGACTATTTTAACAATGTCCTTACTACCTTTTTGGGTCTTGAACGTGGTAGTTGCATTGCTATCTGTGCAGGGTGAGAAAGCTCTCAGATTTCATAAAAAATATCGTAATTTGTGTTCCGAAGATGAACGAAGATCTTAATCGGTTTGGAATGACATGAGCTTGAGTAATTAATGACACAATTTTCATTTTTGGATGAACTTTCCCTGTAATGTCTCTAAGAACATGTGCACACGGATCTCACCTTACCCATTTCTCCCTGTGTACAGCCACCCTCGTAAGACGCCTGCCCCGGCCTCAGAGAGCGAGTGGGAGAGGACGTGTCCACCCGGAGACGGTTTTCAGGCAGCTAAAGACAGCGGCCGTTACTCCAGCTACCAGGGACCCCGTTCCGTCCCGCGCACCGTTCCTCGTACTGGCTGCAGGAATGGCCTCTCCGCTCAGCCCAGCAGTTCCTCAGTGGGTGGCGGCTACAATGCACGTGTCCTCCTGGAGGCCCAGGAGCTCCTGCGACAGGAACAGAGACGCAGGGAACAAGAAATGAAAGGAAGAGCCCCGTCAATGCGGTTAGACTACGAATCCCAGGATTCCAAAGGGCCCCACAGACAGGACGTCCCACCTTCCCCTTCCCAGGTTGTCCGGCTCAGCCGCATACACACACCTGAGAAAACACGCCCGTTTTTGTCATGAGGAAAAAGGAAGACCTTGTTTTTCAAAGAGACATACATTTATGTGACTCCCCGAGTGCCTTTTCTTTATGAGGTCACAGTGGTCCCGCCCAATCTGACAGCTGATTGGTGCGTCCAGAGGCAAGAAGACTCTTGATTCGCTGTGAGGACCTTCACGCTCTGACAATCAGCCTGACACACCTGTTCCTCTGTAGAACGTATGTAGAACTTGATCAAAATGAGCAGTTTTCCTGCTTTGCACAGGTTTTGATGAAGTTTTGATGAAGTTTTGATGAAGTTTTGTGAAGTAGAGCTTTTTTTTTTACTAAGATTTATCAGATGAATTCGTACTCATCAGGTGAAAGTGGTCAGTTAAACTTACATTTGATGTCGCTAGTAGGGAAAAAAAGTGGAACTTGAGTACAAGTGGCCCAGCAAACCTAGCGATGCCACTGGATGTAGTCACATATTTAAAGAACTCGACAAATCTAGGTACAAAACACACAGTGAGAGTGACAGACTCCTGGGATTCCAGCAAAAAGAGAAAATCCCAAAAATGCATTGGAAAAGAAGAGAGAAGGAAAATGGGGTCACAGATAGCAGGTCATTAATTGATGCTCCTCATTAAATTTTCAGAGCTCTTTCACACACAGACACAGAACCCACGACCCACTGCTGCCTGCCAGGTGTGTGTGTGTGTGTGAGAGTTCCTGGCTCCCAGATGACCCACACTGAATTTTTCATCACACACACCAGCTGCCCCTGTATTGACAGGCCACCACTGTGTGAAAGTTCAGACAAAAAGATTGTCTTCCACTCTCCCTAAAACATGCATAAATGCACACACACAGAGAGGCTGTGTTTGGAATACCATACTAGCACTACATCTATATATAAAATATGTAAAACTATATCAAATATGTATGGATTGATTTTTATATATATGCTTTTTTTTCCCCATGTGTGATTATACAGATGTAGGGTAAGTGCAGGCTTAATATATGTAACATGAGCAAAAGAGAGAGCTTAAAATAGTTACGAAAAGTTTAGACTTTCTGAAACTAAATTTCAGTATTATTATTTGTAGTTTAATATTAATATTAAAAATAATTAGATATATTTATTTATATATTAATTATTTGCAATTATTTTAAACTTTATATATATATATATATATATATATATATATATATTATAAACTTACATGTACATATAAGTACATTTATTATAAGTATTTAGCATTTATTATAAATACATTTTATTTCTTTTTACTTTATTAAACTCCAAATACTAATATTGGCCCAATTTTAATAAACACTCAATTTTTTGGTAATTTCACAGTTTCTTAAAAAGAGTAAAAAATACAACTTACAATGTGTATAATTTAATATATTTAATTATCTTTAATTCATTTTAATCTAGTCCAATTTTAAGAAACTTTCAATTTTTTGTTAATTTGACAGTTTTGTAAAAATGCAAAAAAATTACTATTTTTTTTTCCAGATGTTCACATTCTCAATGTATGTGCATAATTAAATATATTTAATGATCTTCAATTAATATTAAACTACAAGTAATAATAGTCTGATTTTAGGAAACTTTTAATTTTGGGGAATTTCTTTAAACAAGAGTAAAAATGCAAATTTTCCCCCTAGATAATGACACTTTCTATATGTGTATAATGCAATTTTTTTTTTTTTTTTAGATGATGACATATTTAATAATCTTTTATTAATATTAAACTACAATAATAGGCCAATTTTAAGAAACTCTCAATTTTTTCATAATGTCACAGTTTTTTTACAACATTAAAAATGCAAAGTAGTTTTTTTTTTTTTTTTTTTTTTTTTTTTTTTTTTTTTTTTTCATTTCATATGATGACATTCTCTGTGTATGTGTATAATTATATAATTTTTATATTTTTTTCTGGGTGATGAATCTCTGAAATATATGTATAGAGAGAGAGTGAGAGAGAGAGGATTGAATAGTATGCATGGTAGAATTCCGTTTCAAACAGAGCCACTCACCGTTCTTTAAATAGATGGATACATTGAGGGATTTTATTGATCATTTACGTACGAAGTCTTTAGCTACTCATATTCTCTTATAGCCCCGCCTCTTTGCTCTCAGCTCCGCCCCTAACAGCTGCCAAGATGGAGAATCTCCACGACACTAATGCGTTTTGAGATCTCAAACTAGAACTTTAAGTCTCTGTAAGTTCTGGGCTTTGAATCAAGAGCTCCCGTTGAGCTGAGACACTCGGCGACTGGAGTGTAAGAGGCTAGGTCAACGCTCTGTGTGTGTGCATGCGTGTACGTGCGCGGGGGCAGTGCCATATGAGCCAGCCGATGCTCGTTTGACACATAACAGTGGGACACATGGTGCGCAACACACTCTACTGCCCAGGCACAGATGGTTGGGTGCGTTCGGTGTGTGCGTGTGTGAGAGAGGATATCAAGATGATAACATGAAAAGAGCTTCAGTACGACACGACTAAACAATCAAGACATTTCGGTTTTTATTGTCTTCTTTGTTCCTCCGTATCTATTATGGAAATTAGCTTGTGATCTTGCTCCGCTCGTCCTGTTTTGTACATTTGCCTCCTTTTTAACCTTTTCAAATGAACAAAACCTCTTTTGCACCTTTTTAAATGTCAGATTTCTAGATTGTAACAATTTTAATGAAGAAGCATTAAATATGTGCCGCCTTTGACACAGATTCTGTTATTTATGTGTGTATCCTAGCAACCGTCTCCATATGCTGTTCTAAAAGGTCAGAGGTCACGAGCGGGCAGTGATACGGACTCCAATGGACTTATGGTTTCCAATGGACTCATGTCAGATTTTCTTTATTTTTTTGTGTTAGTTTGTTTACAGGTCTCTGTACAGGGTTTTTCGCTTTTCGTTTCTGCTTTTGTGTCTGTTATTTTGTGTTGTTTATACGCTGTTCAGAAATCGGTGATGTTTAGAAACACAGCAGCTGTTTGGTCTGTACAAATCTCTTGTAAAATAAAGGAAGGGGATGCTCTTCTATTTGCCGTACACTTTTTGTTTGCGCATGTGCAAGAGCAAAGATCCACGTCGTCCATTAATCATCCGCTTTCCTCTGGGGTCTGACGTCTTTGGACTTTTTTTCCTCCCTAAAAGTTGAGTTTGTGTGTGTGCTGGAGTTATTTTGATACCTGCTGTCTTGATCATGAAATTTTGCTGATATTGTTTCCACCGTCTGTCCCTTTTTCCCTACAGTTTTCATTTGTTTTGCATAATTAGTCATTCTGTCATTGATGAAGGAGAAAAGGTCACCAGGGTCAGAGGTCAGTCAAAATAGAAAGTCTGTTGGGCTTTCACTCAGCTTCTCTCCAGATATGCCACATAATCTACTGTTTATGCCTAAAAATGATCAAATTAGAGTAAGAAATGTGAAAAAATAATCACACCTTGCATTAGCAATTTCGAAGTAGACAGAACAACATACTAAAATAGTCTGATGGTGTTTTCTGTGCTGAAATGGAGTTTTGAGATATTTTTCAATGTTACAAGATAATATAATTAATATACACATATTCAAAGGATTTGGGTTGGTAAGATTTTTTTTATTATTTATTTAAGACACTAAGGCTGCATTTATTTAACCAAAAATACAGTAAAACGGTAACATTGTGAAAATTTTTAGAATTAAAAACTACAATTCGTTTTCTATTAAAAACAATAAAACAAAAAGCAATTTATTCTTGTGATGGCAAAAAGCTGAATTTTTAGCATCTTTATTTCAGTCATCAGTGTCACATGATCCTTCAGAAATCATTCTAATGTGTTGATTTGGTGCTTAAAAAACATTTATTATTGTCAAGTTGAAAACAGTTGTGCTGCTTAATATTTTTTGTGAAAACTATTACTTCATGATTTAAAAAAAAAAAAATACTTAACCAAAACGCTAGTGGTTTACAATTATTTTTATTTTGTGTAAACTGTGCAACCAGTTTAGCATGAATCACAGAGTAGAATTGTAAACAAAAACATAAAAAACTTTAATTTTCCGTTATAGGTATATGGTAAAACTGTTTGCACTACAAACCAGTGTGCTCATAATAATAATAAAAAAAAGTAATAAAATAAAACACACATTAAAATAAGAGGGTAAAAAACCAATTTGCAATATCAAGCAGCAAAACAAGCTGTTTTGTACAGCAAAAATAGCTGGACATGGATCCGGAAGCCAGACCCATAACATTTACATATGGCCGCGTCCACTCTTACAGGAAGTAAAACGTTGATTTCTGCGACATCGCTGCTGGGACAACAACATACAAACTATGACAATGATAATCGCAGGTACTGATTATGTGCTTTATTCAATGTTAAAAGTGTCTGATATGAGTTTAAATATCATATTGCGTGACATTTATAGCCATACTGAAGGCAACAACAGATAGTTTACCTCAGATCTTAAAAATAAAGCGGACATGTACGTTAAAACTGCAAACTCAGTGCGAAGCAACAAGTGTTTTCCATTACTAAAGTGGTATCAGTCAGTCAGTATGTACTTTTAATAATGTTAAAAGATTTAATATTTATGAATTAGATTAGAAACGTGTTTGAGCGATTCTGTCATGTTGCGTCGCGTCTGGTTAGGGCCCAGTAAATCATGAAATTCCATAAACGCCATAAACAAACCAGATGCGACCGACACGACACAAGACAATATAACTCATTATAATGAAAGATGTTGTCTACACTATTGCGATGCAACACAACAAATCCCCGACATAAAACTGATTCCTAGTTCTATCTATGAGGCACTGACAGATTTGAGCTTTTGCAGCGTGGCGCGACACAACTGTCACGTCCAGTGTACACACAGTGTTATTCCTATTGCTATTGAAAGACAAGTGCATTTTTGTGTAATCTACTATTTCAAATTTTAGGGGGGATGAGGATAAGAATGAAACTACAAAGATGGGCAGACAAAGAAGGAGGCAGAGAGCTGGACTGGAGCAGATGGAGCAGTCCTTCCTCCAGATGTTTGAAGGTGCCACTCTCACCTGGAACCTAGCAACAGATGTGCTAATTACACACACGGACACACACACTTTTTCTTTTTTTAATCACATTTATTTTCTTCTTCCTCTCTCTCACACATAAACAATAAGATAAAACCCAGTGAATATTTCTCGCTGGTGCCCAAAAGCAATATCCAGACGTTCCTGACTTTAATTTTTTTCCAGTTCTTTTAAGTATTTATAAGTTTTTGAGCGGGGCAGAGAGGTTTAGTGTGTGTATGTGTGTGTGTGTTTCAGTATAGAAAATGTTTTTGCTTGAGTTTGAGGTTTAAAATTCGTAAATGAAAAAGGGCTTACTCTGACCCTGGGGCAGATCACGCACACACACACTGCAGGAGAGGCTGACAGGCTCATCTCGGAGACAAAGTATAGTGTGCAGGGGGAGCAAATGCGGTTTGGAGAGCAAATTCAGGAGAAGCAAAGGCAACTGTTCTGCCAGTGGGTTTACATTTAGCAGTCCCTGGATTAGTGGCTTGATTAACTGAGTTAGTTCACAGACAGAAGAGAAATACTGATTAATGCAGGTAAAGACTCTCAGCAGCCTGAAAGTAAAGGATTAGTTCACTTTCTAGAATAAAAAGTCCTGGTAATTTACTCACCCCATATCATCTAAGATGTTAATGTGTTTCTTTTTTTAGTTAAGTTTAGTTTAAGAAATTAAGGTTTTTAAGGAAAGCATTCCAAGATTTTTCTCCATATAGTGGACTTCAATGGGAGCCAATGGGTTGAAAATCCAAATTGCAGTTTCCATGCAGCTTCAAAGGGATCTACACGATCACAGCCGAGGAATAAGGGACTTGTCTAGCCAAACGATCGGTCATTTGCTATGTAATCACGTTGGAATGGTCACATTTTTTTTACAAAGTGAACGTGCAAAGAAAGTCAAACGCTGTTTACAAAAAAAGGTAAAAATGATGTCGGATGTTGAGCATTTGTGGTTAAAAAGTGTGTACATTTTTATTTTTTGCATTTTGCTATATAAAACCCTTATTTCTTGGCTTGGATCGTGTAGAGCTCTTTGAAGCTGCATTGAAACTGTAATTTGGACCTTAAACCCATTGGGCACCATTGAAGTCCACATATGGAGAAAGATCCTGGAATGCTTTCCTCAGAAACCTTAATTTCTTTTCAACTGAAGAAATAAACACATGAACATCATCTTAGATGACATGGGGTAAGTAAATTATCAAGAAATTTTAAATTTGGAATTGAACTAATACTTTAATATCTAGAAAAAAATGACCAGTAGTTCCTATCCTAGTTTTAAAGTGCAGTATAAGCATTCTAGCAATAAGCAATGATAATTAATCAGTAATTAACCCACTTGATCTTTGAACCATACTTGTACTCTTCTTAGACAACATATGTAATTTTACACATATTAAACCAGTAAATACAAATATTTACCAACTTTAAGGAGAAGCTGATGAAGGTGGCTGACAAATATCTTCTGTCAGCAACAGTCTTCACAAGTTCTCGCGATCGGTTGTGTTGAGAACCTGATATTGTTATTGAATTGATTCAACACATTTTTTTAACCCGAGGGGTCAAATACTCTAGTTCAGTGAACTTTTAAACTAGTTGAAACTGTAAAAGCTTAAAATATTAGTTTGAATGAACAAATTCAGAAGTTGCAAGTTGTGTCAATTTGCAACTTCTGGAATGCAATTTTTTTTTTAGTGTGCAATTGTCGTTTCTATTAGTTTTTAAATGTCTCTACAGCTTTATTTGTTTAGTTTTAGTAATTTTAGCACTTAAGTTTAAACTTACTTCATTATAATTTCAGTATTGCCAAGGCAGCATTTCTAATTTTCATTTAAATTAGGTTAAATATTTTATGTAATATCTACACTCTAAAAAACACTGGGCTCAAAAACAACCCAATTGCTGGATTTGTCCATATTTCAACTGGGTTGTTTTGACCCAGTTGTTGGGTTAAATCAGGGGTGCTCAACCCTTTTCCTGGAGATCTATCTTCCTGCAGAGTTCAGCTCCAACCCTGATCAAACACACCTGAAGCAACTAATTAGGATCTGAAGGAGCACTTGATAATTACAGACAGGTGTGTTTGATCTGGGTTGGAACTAAACTCTGCGGGAAGGTCGATCTCCAGGAACAGGGTTGGGCACCCCTGGGTTAAATGTTTACCCCAACCGTCCAGGTAATTTAATTTAACTTAATTTAATTAAATTAATTTAACTATTGCTTAAAAATTACTATATTTCTTGGTTAAAAATAGACCCAAAATAGATTTTAGAAATTTAGTAATAAAAAAGCAATAGCTGAGTTAAATAAAAGTACTCAGAAGGTTGGGTTAAACATTTAACATTTAACCCAACTGTTGGGTCAAAACGACCCAATCATTGATCCATATTTCACCCAGCACTGTTTTATTTGTATTTATTTATTTATTATATTTTATTTCAGCTTATTTCAATTACTGAAAACAATTTTAAACAGTTTCTGTTAACTATCATCACCTGCTATGTGAGCACATGTATTTTACTCCTTGGATCAAACAATAAAATCAACTTTATGCCTACGAAATTTTTAAGGATGTTGGTGAAAGTGTGTGGTTTATTCTTGGTCAGAGTTGTAACCAGTGGGAAATTACAGAGAGTAAGAATAAAAATTTGCTCAGCTGCTCAATAAGAGCCAAAAGAAAATTGCAAACAATAAAGTAACATGATTGTAATATTTTTTTGTTGCCAGCAGAAGGCATTTTTAGAGGGATAAAACATAAACCAGTGATAAATTCTCATTTCTTTTTTTGTCTTACTGTGTAATAACAATCCTTTGAAATCTGCAGTTTTATGATGGAATAGTCAGTCACATATTCAAAAATGCAGCTCTTTGTTTTCTCACTGGTCACATGCTTCTTTTTTGAGCTTTGACATGGGCATCATTTTGCAGAGGGCCAGACTGGATTTAACCAACTGTGATCATGTGGCTGTTTACGCCAGCCATGTAAACAAGATAAAATCAAGAAGGTCAGGTTTTTATTTATAGTCCTTTTAGTCCTTCAAATTTGAACATCTATCTATTCATTTGTAACTTGACTTTGAAGATTAATTCGGTATTCAACTCCTGTCATTTCCTCCGGAGATCTGAGGGGTGTGTGTTCTGTCATGTGAGGGTCAAACAGGAGAAAGAAGCAAAGAATTGTATAGTTCAGAGGACAATGCAGTGAAAGAGTAGACATGGAGAGCGACAGAAAGAACGAATGACCTACATTCCCACCATTCATTGACGTTTATTCACATTTTGTCCTAGTGTTTTGTCACACTACAGATTTAATGAAGATGCATCTTGTTTTGAGCTCCCGATTGGACACATTGCAGCTTCATTCATCCTGTCAGAGCAGCGCTTGCTTTCTGTTTATCTCTGCCCTTCATTTATCATGCCATCCTTCTCACGCCGCAGCCGGTGAATGAATAGTCCCGCTATTGTGGGAAGCAGAGAGAGATTTCAGAGGTTAATGAACACGTCCACAACGAGTCAGAGACAATCAGCCCACCACGGCACGCCTCGCTCTCTCGCTCCACGCTAAAATAGTCTCTCTGTCAGCGTGGTATTGTCTAAGACTCTCAGTGGCCATTCACTCCACTTGAAGAGATTGACTCTCACAGCTGTAACGCAGCCAATCGCTTCAGTCCTCAGCCAGCGGTTGTCAATGAAAAGTGCTCTTATTAGATTTCCAATTTCAGCTTTGCTCCGAAAACCATTTATGGGGTGGGGGAAGGGGGCGGACATATGGAAGTGCATATGAAAAGCACAAATCTCTGATATCCCAGCTAATAATACACCATTTTAATACAACGCTCGCTTGGAATATTTGATTCTGATTGGACAACTGCTGCATTCATATATAGTTTTATATGACAATTGACCGCTGAAGTGTATAAATGACTGCTGTCCAATTCTAGTTTTATGTCTCTTATCACTTAGTGGTCTCTTTCTGCTGGCAATATAAAATAATTGCATTAAATATTGATTTGGGTTGAAATGTAGATTTAATATTTAATGGGGAATGTAGCTACAGCTGACTGAAAATATGCTTATTTATCAAATTAACAATCAGCAAATGTAAAAGATTTTTAAAGGAATAGTCTATGGAAAATGAAAATGTGCTGAAAATGTATTCACCCTAAGGCCATCCAAGATGCAGATGAGTTTGTTTCTTCATCGGAACAGATCTGGAGAAATTTAGCATTACTTCACTTGCTCACCAGTGGATCCTCTGTAGTGAATATGTGCCATCAGAATGAGAGTCCAAACAGATGATAAAAGCATCACAATCATTTACAATTCCACATGACTCCAGTCCATCAGTTAACATCTTGTGAAGTGAAAAGCTGCATTTTTGTAAGAAACAAATGCACGAATATAGCTGCAAGCAGCGATTATCAGGGTTCAGGCACTTTAAAGGAGAAGTCCACTTCCAAAAAAAAAATTTACAGATAATGTACTCATCCCTTTGTCATCCAAAATGTCCATGTCTTTCTTTCTTCAGTCGTTTTTTTGAGGAAAACATTTCAGGAATTTTCTCCATATAATGGACATCTATGGTGCTCCGAGTTTGAACTTCCAAAAGCCTAGGAAGAAGGGTCTCATCTAGTGAAACGAAAGGTTACTTTAATAAAAATAATACAATTTTATATACTTTTTAATGTCAAACGCTCGTCTTGTTTTACTCTGCCTGTACTCTGTTTTTTTCCGGTTCATGACAGTTAGGGTATGTCGAAAAACTCCCATCTCATATTCTTCCTCAACTTCAAAATCGTCCTATATTGCTGTCTTACCTTTTTTGTTAAGGGTGTTTGATCTTCTTTGCATGTTCACTTTGAGGGTCAAAGGGTCAGTACTTCTGCAGCGATGTAGGATGATTTTGAAATGATTTTGAAATGATTTTTGATGTTGAGGAAGAAAATACGAGTTTTTCGACATACCCTAACTGTCTTTAACCAGATTACACAGAGTTCAGGCAGAGCTAGACAAGACCAGTGTTTGAGAATAAAAAGTATGACCTAGACAGTCCAGTGAATTGTACCACAGTGGTTTTTTTTTCCATATTAAGCGAAAAACCTAGGATTAGTTTTTTTACAATTTCTCAATCATTTAACAAGCGATTTGATCAACAGCAGTCGTTCTATGTTGATAGGACAAATGGTTGCGTAGTTATAGCCATATTTAAGTTTGTTTTTTGCCTTTTATAGCACCACCAAGCAGCCAAGCCCTGTGTTTATGTTCCTGTGACCTCAGATTGAGGTCTTATGTATGTGTTCTGAGTTTGGCAAAAATATCTCATTCCTTTTAGGAGTTATAGGTATTTTACTGAAAGTGGCCCTGCCCCTTTTGAACATTTTGGCGTCTCTTTGCGACAGTCGAAAGTCCAACTTTTTTTTGATTATTATTGATATTCACTCTCCAGAGAATCTTTCTGCACTGATTTGGTTCCAGTCGGGTGAAAAACCTAGGACTAGTTTTGCAAAAGTAGGTTTTTCAGAAAATTTCACCAGGCTCATGATTGAATCTGATTGAGCCAATGACATAAGACACTTGAGTCTGTGACTGACAGCTTAGGAGTTCTGAGCGATTTTGTACTTTTGACTGCTGTAGCGCCCCCGTCAGGATTGGGACGAAACTTGGTGACATTGTTGGCGGTGTGAGTACTACCATCCCTCCAAGTTTCAAGTGCACAATCAGTTTTACATGGAGATTGTTGATCCTTGGCCATTCTAGCAATTACAATAGGGTTTCAGCGCTATGTGCTTGAACCCCTAATTAAAATGTTTTTTACTTCAAAACGTTGCTATTAATGGTAGATTTATTTGTTACAAACACATATTTTTCCTTCACAAGATGTTATATGATGGACTGGAGTCATGTTGATTACATGTGGATTATTGTGATGTTTTTATCAGCTGTTTGGACTCATTCTGATGGCACCCATTCACTGCAGAGGATACATTAGTGAGCAAGTGATGCTAAATTTCTCCAAATCTGTTCCAAATCAAACTACAACTACATCTACATCTTTGATGGCCTGAGGGTGAGCACATCATATCAGCAACAAAATATATGGTATGCGTTTTCTCCACTCTTTTAAAAGTTGATAAGCCTATCTGTTTTACAATCCTAATAATGCAAAATCCTGTGTGGTTAGATACTTTTTAATATTAGTATTCAGCATTATGTTTTTTAGAACAGATGTACAACCCATTTTGGGTCCACCATCTCTTTCTCCCCACTGGCAGGGATTTGTCCTAATTGCAGATGTCTTCAGGCAAAAGTTATAGTCATATGATGCAGGAAGTGCTTTAGGATCATGACACAGTTTCTGTTTTCTCTAATCAGGGATCAGTTTTGGCTGTCTATGGAGTGATGGAAAACGAATTCAGATTGGAGAATGCAGAATATTCCACCTTAGGCTAAATGTATGATCAGTAAATGGCGATAGATTTTTTTTTCTTTTGCTATGCTAAAAGCACAGGCCGGTGATAATAGGTCTGTTTGTGCTGAGCGGCGACTGCTATGTTTTACACAGACGACCCGTCATCGCTCATGCATGGAGAACTGTGTCACCAGTTACACATGACAGCTTTGTGTGTCACTCACAGTCTGGAGGAGAAACCTGCCAGCTGGCCAGATCGTGACACAAATATTCTTTGTAGACTCATAAAACACAAACTTTGGATCTTTTGTTATGTGTGTTCGCATGAAGATCTCAGAAATCTGCTTCACTGTTTCAATCAGAGAAATTTTGGAATATTTGTCTAAACTTATACAGAAGCCGCAATTATAACTGTAATCCAGGTGGGAAGTTGACTTGTCCTGCGGTGTGACAAGCTTTATTTCATTCAAAACTATTTTAAGCAGCATTTTCTAATTTTTTAGGTCCTTAGTAATTACAAGTCTTTTAAAGACTTTTTAAAATTAGCATTTTCACACCACAGGAACATTTAAAATGAACTAGTGAAGGTAATACACTAGAATTCAAGGCTTGAAAAGCTTTTTAAATAAATTAATACTTTTATTCAGCAAGGATGCGTCAACACCCAGGTACATTCAGACCATGAAAACTATAATCTGAACATCTGCCTCAGAACAATGGGAATCCCTGAGCTTGATTGACCATCCTGCGTACATACGGACACATCAGTCAGAAATCATCTGGCACTTTTCCGCTGTGAAGTTAGCACCTGTTAAAGCACCTGTTACAATCTCCGGAGATATATCATATGCTTAAAGCTTCCTTTCTCACATTTTTTCTTTTTCACTCTTTCTCTATTGTGTTGAAGCAGGCTCTGCTTAGACAGAGAGTGTGTTTTTGTATTTGTTCACGTGTGTGCGGCTGTCGTAAGGGGATTCTCTAACATGATGTATTACCTGTTTAAACTCCAAAGTATGTTGGAGGCCTCACAGTTCTTTGCATATGGATCAAAAGGTCAGTCCCTGTGCTTAAACTCAAAGGTCACATTCAAATATGTCAGTCTTAACTGGAATTACATCATGTTAGCAAGGGGACTGCTGCTCTCTGCCTGAAAGGGGAAATGAAAGCGGCTTTGATCGTGACCTCGGACAGAGACTCAGACAAGAGCCATAACTCACACACTCACGCACTACCAGCTGCTGTCACATCGTTCTGTTTAGCAAATCATTCTTCAGTAAATCAGTGTTTTTAAGACTACATTTGGCAGATGAGTTTTATAGCAGGACAGTCTGATTGTTATGTTTTATGTTCAACATGATGGCCTCGTCCTTAATCTCACATTGATGTGGACTATCAGTCTCGTAATCTCCACTCTAACATGGCCAAGAAGTCCATTAGATTGTAGGGTGTCCCATTTATCAATGGTGATATCATTCTTTTAGACTGCATAAACCTTTTTTGTTTTTCATTTAAAATATCTAAAAATACAAACAAAATACATTTACTTGAGAAACAACACTACGTAAGATATATTATGACTTGTTTTCAGTGAATGTATCTTTAATACGAGTAGTTTTTGAAAAGAAACTGACACTGCACAAAGACAAAATAATCAAAATATATCTTATACAGGGTTGCTTTTCAAGGAAATCTTATTTTAAAGAGGTCATGAACTGCCTTGTTTTTATTTTGTACTGTTCTCTGAGGTCCACTTTTAATGTTATCAAGATTTTGTACATCAAAAACATCATCATTTAGAAGTAGCAGGCTATTTTCTGTCCTGCTTTTAATACCCCTCAGCAGAACGCTCTGTTTGAATAGGCGTGGCAGATTGTGGACTTGAAAGTAAACGGCAGTGTTATGATTGGCTAACAGCGTACATTCATTCCTCATAGATGGACGCCGCTGTGATTTAGGTTTAAAACACATAAATAACTCAGTACAAATCAAACGATCTGAATGAAGAGACAAAGCAATAGTGACCACTTAATGAAAACAGTCACTCATACTTTTGTTGCGACACCACTGTCGGATCCAATATAAGCAGCACAGCATTGTGTTCTAGTTTCAAACTTTTGGAAAATTCAGCGTCAAATTGTGTCACTCTGGTTAGCAATGTAACCTCAGTTCCCTGAGATAAAGGAACAATCGTTGCGTCACTAGGTGCGTTTTCACTACAGATTTGGCGATATTTTATAAATGTTGATAAAAAAAAGTATTGCGGCATTTCCATTAACCGCTGTTATTCGACTAAAACGTGATAAGACATGGCAACAGATTTTGGTGGGATTTCGATGGATTTTGGCTATATTTAATAAAAAGAGGCGTATGCGTGTATCTTTACAGAAGCAGCACGGAGAGCCACTTCAGAAATGTGTCGGATCCAATATAGTTGGCATAGCATCATCTTTTAGTTTAAATCTTTCTGAAAATCTTGCATCGAATTGTGTCTTGTTTGTAAATGAATCTTCGGTAAAATTAAGTGAACAAACCCAGCAGGCACACAACATCATAAGACACTGATATTTGGTTAAATTTCAGTTGCGATGTTGGGTGACCAAAATTCAATGTCAATTCAACATCTAATCTCAGTGTTAATTTAATGTCCAATACCAGTGTCAACTGACAGTGATATATATATATATATATTTTCATGCTTTTTAACAAACAGGACAATAGGGAATGACAGGAAAATGTGAGAGTTGGGAACGGGATTGGTCGGGACCAAAGGTGCAGTCGCACTACATGTCAGTGCACTAACCGCTAGGCCAGGGGTCACCAAACTTGTTCCTGGAGGGCCGGTGTCCTGCAAAGTTTACCTCCAACTTTCCTTAACACACCTGCCTGGAAGTTTCAAGTATATTTAGTAAGACCTTGATTAGCATGTTCAGGTGTGTTTGATTAGAGTTGGAGCTAAACTTTGCAGGGACACCGGCCCTCCAGGACCGAGTCTGGTAACCCCTGCGCTAGGCTATCAGCACCGGTGATATTTTGTTGCAAAATCCAACGTTAAGTCAACATCAAATTGACATCAAATACTGACATCAACCTGATTTTCATTCTCAACCACTATATACAACGTCTATCGACATTGGGGTTCAACGTCAACGTGACGTTATGTTGGCATCTGGTGCCTTCTGGGACGGACCAAGTTCTTAATAATGTGATCTGGAATTTAATTAAAAATAAAGTTCATCAAATGAAGTTTATCATTTGGTTTCTGCATAGACCTGCATTTGCCTCTCTTGTTATGTACACTACCTGTGTGAATTGGTGGTCATGGCTAAACAGGCAGTGATGTAGAAGCAGGCGTTGATCTTTTTCTGCAAAGGTGGTGGCAGATTGACTTCAGTATGTCTTTTTTGTCAGATTGACTTCAATATAAGCTGAGAAAGTTCTTTTTATAGTTTTTTATAGCACAATGGCCTCATTTATGTCAGAAGATCAAGGGAATTTTGATTTCTCAGTTCATGACCCCTTTAAACCTTTTATCAACCTCAAACTTTTAAACTGTAGTGTAGGCTATGAGAATTGGAATAAGCAGGACACAAGAGACACAAGGGCTAGGAATGAGGTATACATCTCTCAAGCAGTTTCAGTGAACATACTGTAGCATATTCCTACAAATAGCTGATTTTGCCCAAGAGAGGCACTTGAGGTTTGAAAGTGCATGCAAATGTGCACAGCATGAAGAATGTAGCAGATTTAATCTGGTATATCTCAAGGGCTGTTTCTTATTTCTGTCTATCGATATTCCGGACTTGATACGACACATTTGGTAGAACGACGCTTGAATGCTTAAAACCAAAATGTCTCTTTAAGCTTGCGGGGAAACGTCTGTTTGGCTGCGAGGCGATAAAACATTTTTAAATTACATCTTTGTGAATAATTCTATTATCATCCTTGTTGTAAGAGTCCTGCCTTAGGGAAAAAGGCTGTTAGACGGGGCTTCTCCTGTGGCACACAGATACAAACGTATTGTCGCAGGCTGAATGCTAATATTCAAACTAACTTTGACACACTGTCTGACTGGATGTCCACATCTCTCGTTCTCTGTCTGACATACTCAAAGGATGGATATGTTTTTGACTGATAAGCACACAGACTAGTGATGAAACCTGTCAGGTTGATTAGCACCCGTGGTGGCAACAGTGCTAACAAAAGAAGTCAGCAGAAGGCCACTAACCTCTGAATAGTCAGGTTTACAGTCCTGAATAGTGATGTGAAATCATTTTGTGGTTTACATCCTGTAAAAAGGGATTTTGTGCTTGGACTCGTCTGTTACATTTGGTGTTAAATATTTACATTGAGACTGACTGTTTTCAATGCATTGAACTCAAAAACTAGAATAGTGAGTGAATCATTTAGAACAATTTTGTGAACCAGATCAATGATTCATTTGAAAGATCATGTTCACAGAAATGACTTATACACAAACTGGACATAAATTTCATTCTGTTTCTCAAACAAAACTGTTGCATACATTTTTATGATACTTACATGGTACTTTTGCACTATTCATTTTAGGTGCATGAAAAATCAGAGCATGGAAAAGAGTCTTTAAACATTCTCTTTTTGCATTTTCTAAAGGAATGACAGCCATATATGGTTAGGAAAGACATGAAAGTGAGTAAACAATAGTTGACAAATTTGGGGATAAAATATTTATATATATAAGATTTGTCACTGTTACTGGGGGAAACTTGCAGTTTTGATAGATTTCTGATACTTTGAGGTTAAAGCTGTTATAAGACAATTGGCAGCAGGTGTTCTTTCTTTAGTACTGTATGTAGTTTTTTCTTCATTGCTCATGTTCCTTACATCAATTTATTATTCTTACAGTTCAGCATAAACTATGTATTATGTTGCAGTTTCTTATAAAGTAACTGGCCAATTGGCGTACTTTTTACTCATAAAAGCCAATTTTTACTCACTTTTGGCAGTCGGTGCGAGGTAATTTTGGACTGTCTTTAGCCATTTACAGTGGATTGGACAGGTTTTTTGGATCATTGTTGAGATGAAAAACAAAAAGCTGAAGAAATACTGGTCTGGTTTTAGCATAGTGGTTACAGCTCTGGACTAATAATGATTAGAAATGAGTCAAGGAGTGATTCATGAATTGCAGATTAACCTATTACCATTGCTCTCTAGATCAAGAAACCCTCATGTAGCTCCAGGAGAAACATGCTTGTAAAAGAATGTGTGCTTTGGGTAAGTGACAAAATGTTAACCCTGTTGAAATGACCATATGTTGTGTCTTCAATGCTGTTTTGCCCTCAAAATATTGTTTGACCCTGTTGTATTCTGATCATTTTGGCTCAGAGAGGAATTTCTTTTTTTGAAAAAAGTCAATAGCACTCATAATTGTTCATAAATTTCTCTTTATGCTATATTATTACCAAATATTGGATCTCATCTTTTTAAAAACGTCCTTCAGTGTTCTTTTCAATTAGCGGAAATGTTGGAAATTTCTTTTGGAAATGTTTGGACATAGGCCTTACTGACCAAATTAGTAAAAGATTTTTAGCACAGCACTAGGCTTTACTAGCAAAAATAATGTTTAAACAGGTTCACCTGAAGGACCAGACCAACCAAATAGCTTTACCAGCATAGAAAGTCTGTTTTTAGTTGGTTAGTAACTATTGCCCAAGAAACATTTCTACTGTAACTGTTTTTCTCATATTCTAAACAGGCTGCTGCAATCAGATCCGTCTTTAACAGCAATTCTCTGGTGGTTTGGATGTGATTGAGTATATATATCACATGACCCAGTGATTTAAATGCCTGTCTATTGTGTGTAAACTTGTGACCCAGAGAAAAGAAGTAAAAAGTTAATGTTGACATGCCAGGATATTGCAACACCCAGAGTCCTGGCTTTTCTTTCCCTCATCCTCATCATTATTTAAACACTCGATAGAGACTCTCAGCCGTGTTTATCACTGCCTAGAGCTGATGAACTGTCTGAAAAGTGTCGTGTGTG
This sequence comes from Labeo rohita, assembly GCF_022985175.1. Classification (NCBI taxonomy): domain Eukaryota; kingdom Metazoa; phylum Chordata; class Actinopteri; order Cypriniformes; family Cyprinidae; genus Labeo; species Labeo rohita. Next base: position 30,693,743 of record NC_066870.1, read on the forward strand.
TGCGTAGTGCTGTTTATCAGCTGTTAGATGAAGCTCTCCACATGTTGTAAACATTTTATTTCCCACCGCTGCGAGCTCAGAGGTCATTGTATGATAGAAAGAGTGCGAGAGAGTTCGTAGTTCTACAAACATGCCACCAGCTCACAAGTGGATAATTTAACAGCTGAACCTTGTTCAGCACTAAAGGAGAGCTCTTATGTCTTCTGTTTGGAAACGACAGGAACAGAGTCATGTTTGGAGGTTTATAGATTATTATGTGAGTCAGAGGTCTATTTGTTTTAGAAGCTTTGTACTTATGGGTTAACGTTTTGGGATTTATGGCCATTTACAGTTTTTCGAGTTTGAGACTCAAATATTTACAAGGGCAATTTTAACTGCAGCATTTTTGTGACTTAGTCTGAATTCCAGTTTCACAAACACAAAAATATCTCTGTTCCAAATTCTATTGAATCATGTCGAAAGGTCACGCCGAACGTAGGCGGAACCACAGACCCAGTGTTTACAAAGCGAACGCACAAAGACTAAAAAAGTGCAAGTCAAACGCTGTTTACAAACAAAAAGGTGCAACAATCTCTGATGATTCTGAGGTTGTAGAAGAAGATATGATGGAGTTTTTCGCTATTCTCTACCTTTTTAGCTGGAGCACAGAGACGATGCACTTAGACGTGATTCCTAGGAAGTTCGGATCATTTTACCGACTCGGACCTTTGAGTCTCGTTGAGCAAAATGAACGAATCTTTTTTCAAGTCATTTAGTTTATTTTGTTTATTTTAGCAAAATATAATTAAAATATTTCGTGTTACCTCCCTAACACATCTACTGCTTACACAAACATTGATTACACAACAAACAAGACAAAACTATAATGCTATAAGAAACAGAAAAGATTAATTCATTGTTTACCTGGGTCTTTAGTCTATGATTAGCTCACCTCACCTCTTATCTGACAAGTTTTCGGGTTTGAGTCGTTCGTTCATCACGCCATATAAGGTGAACAAATGACTCAAAAAACCCAAAGACTCGAAGCAGGTGAACTAATTCCAGTAGAGAACCTAATAGGATGTTGAATCACTCCCTGAGACGACTCGTTCTTCCTGAGTCACATTAAAGATTTGTTCAAAATGAACGTGTCCAGGAACGACCCATCACTAATTCGTAGCATCGTAAACGTGCATCCCAGAACCTGTGCTACATGAGCTTTTGTGCTTAAAAAGTATAAAAATTTTATTTTTCAAAAAAAATGACAGATCGTTTCGCTAGCAAAAGACCCTTCTTCCTCGGCTGGGATCGTTTAGAGCCCTTTGAAGCTGTTTTTTTTTAGTAGTTTGGTAGTTTTGGTTTTTCTAAGTGAGTCTCAGAGCAGTTCTAGAAATTATGTTTGTGTTCACGCATGCTTCAGTATGTGCGTTGAAAATGAAACCGTGCGCCTGCGCCATTCATTCACACAGAGACACATAGAACATGAAGGATTCGTATCTAAATAGTATTTTTCAGCTTAATATTCACACTAGTCCACATTGCATTTTGATCTAAATGTACTGATCTAATTTTGATTTATTCATCCAAAATGTGGCAAATTTTGTGATATTCATTGTTATATCGTAAATTCCGTTTTTATAACTGGATTCCGCGATTCCATCCGTTTTTTCACAGAAATCATAGGGCCCTATAAATATAACGATGCATTAGTTTAATGTTGGGGATTTCTCAAATTCATATGACCTCACTTATGATTTTGTACGTCTAGACCACAGTGAAAAGCAGGTTTAGGGGCATACGCTAATACATACGATTTAGCAAAAATTGTACACATTTGTTTGAGGTCATAGGAATTGGCCACCTTGTAAAATATGTACAATTTGCCATGAGATTGGGTTGGTTTGGTTGTCTTTTGTCGCACCGCGTTGCATCGTGCCACTCTGTGTAAGGATTTTTTTTTTTTGGTTTAAAAAAATAAACAAATAAAATAAATAGATTAAAAAGTTTGCTTAAAATTTGTACTTGTCCTCCCAAAATTCAGACCCACCATCAAAAATAAAATAAAATATTTACGGATTTTGTTGTTTTTTTCTGACCCTTGTAACAAAAAAAAAAAATTAGGTCAATTTATTATGACCCCAAAAAGTATTAGGTAAATTTCACAATTCTTAAATTCCAGTTTCAGGATCAAAGCAAAAACTACTAGCCTAACAAATACAAGTTTTTAAAAATAGTGATTGGTCAGTAATATAATAATAAATAAAAATTAATAAGAACAAATAAACATTTATGTTAATTCTCCTTCCTTTCAATTCAGTTAAGTGACACTCAAAGGAAGAAAAAATATATTAAACTAAATTTGTGAGAAATGTATATAACTACTAAATAACTACTAAACAACTAAAGTACATTTTGTTTGTCAACATATAATGAAAATTCATCTTTTTTAAAATGCATGTAATTAATCTTGTTGTGAATAATGCATATGATTTATGTTTCATGTAAAAAAAGTAATTTTCTCAATGCAGAAGAAAATATCTGTCGCTGCTTCCATTTTATCACTACTTTAATTGTTGGCTAGATAGATAGATAGATAGATAGATAGATAGATAGATATATTTTGTAATCCAGTTTAAGTAGGAAGAATGAGAGGAGACAAAGATAGCAGGGAGCATTTCCATATTATTTTTGTAAGTGTTAAAATATTCATTCCTTTTATTTTTTTAAGCTCCATTTTTCCATAGACCCCTTTTTGTTCATTTGCACTGTCAACACACTCATCCACTTTAATTATTCACCTTCAGTTATTTCACTCTGACTTTTCCGAGTGACCAAGCTCCAGTCTGGCAGAAGGATGTTTCTATGGCAACTGGCAGGAAACACATCGATTCTGGCTGAAATGACATTTGCTTTGCAATAACGATCTAAGCGAAGGATTTTCACTTTTGTTGTCGTTTAAAATTAGCTGCTTATTTAGAGGCAGCACAGGCTGGATTAATTGCAATGACTCACGCCATGTTAATGATAAACACAGACTGCGCAAATCTCCAGGTTCAGCGCAACGCACATTATCCCTGACCTCCAACACTGGAATCAGATGGGAAATTAAAGTAGTACAGAAGCAGACTGACACATCAAATGCTTCAATAAACCATCTGTTGCATTGTTTCGGAGGATAAACAATGGCTTGCGTCTTTTGCCACATCACAATGTAGAGAAAACAAAAGAAAATTAGATAAAGACACACACAGACACACGCTCCCTTGTGTTTCTTTCGCTTTAGGCTGTATTTAAATGCAGTCAGAACTCAATACAGGAAGTCAAAGCAATACCACACCACCCAGTGAGCCCGTCAATCAGCGCCTCTTTCTTTTTCTGCCTCTCTCTGTCTGCTTTTCTGTCTCTCTCCCTCCCTTTTTGCGTCCCTCTTTCTTTTCAATGTCATATCCTCAGAGAATTTTCTGTGTGTGTCTGGAATAAGAATACGAATCCGTCTGAAACTTTCCTTTTGACCTTCGCAGTCACCCTTTTTTCCATCCAGTCAGTAATTAATGTCAGAATATGTGAAACATACAGTCAAATAATCATATGATGTGCGAAATCACAAACCAAAGAGCTCTTCTAATTTTATTTAAAAACAGCAATATGCAATTTCTTCATTTCTCTTGTCACTTATTTCCCATCCAGCTATTTAAGGACACGCGTGAATAGCGAAACCACGATCGATTCGCCGCAGCACAGCCTATTTTGTGCGTGACTGTGTGTACATACAGAAACATTAGTGTGAGTGATTATTGTGCCTCGTACCATGAAAAATGACAGACTAGCTTCTCCACATATATGCGGTTATATGGCTGGGGCAGAGGATAAATGATGCTCGGGCGGAAGAAAACGATGCTTAATATAGACAGACAAGACGCATGAGCCAAATACAAACCTTTCACATACTCACACATCTAAATGTTATCTGGAGATGATCAGTCAGCTCTGACAGGTACAGAGCGATCCAAAGTCTGCGGCCGCATTGAAAATATGACAAACATTCATTACTTAGAAACTGTAGTCTGTTACCGATTCCAAATTACATGACAAAAATGGTAATCCATTACATTAAACATTTTAGGTAATATAATCAGACTACTTTTTATTACTTTTAGATTGCTTTCGAACTGTGAATATGCAAATGTGTTGCTTAATTATAAACTTATTACCTTCAAATCTTAGGGGCTCTTCAAGTAGAGTAAATTTATTAGGAGAATTAGGTTCGGCTGACAAAAAAAGTTTGAAAATCCCTACATTACATGTAAAAGAACTGATTTTGTGCATTTTAATGTACTTGAAAGACAAAGTCCTTTTAAAGACCTAGGGCCTTATCATACACCCAGCCCCAGAGGGATGTGCAGCAGCAACCAAACATGCCAGATGTGACCCTCGACCACAAAACCAGCCTCAAGTAGCACAGGTATATTTGTAGCAATGCCAAAAATACATTGTATGGGTCAAAATTATCGAATTTTCTTTTATGCCAAAAATCATTAGGATATTATGTAAAGATCATGTTCCATGAAGATATTTTGTAAATTTCCTACCGGAAATATAAAGGCGATTTTCTCTATATTTAGCTTTTTTAAACCCTCAGATTCCAGATTTTCAAATAGTTGTATCTCGGCCAAATATTGTCCTATCCTAACAAACCTATCCTTATTTATTCAGCTTTCAGATGATGTATAAATCTGGACACTTATGACTATGGTTTTGTGGTCCAGGGTCACAAATATTAAAAATTAAAGGATGAAACAGAAAGAAGGCTTTAACCTTGCGCACAAGCAGATCTGTTTCCTCTCTGGAGAAGCGTTCAGTCTTTGCTCTTGCAAGTGCACCTGTGCCCATAGACTGTAAAAAATATGGACGTAGTGTCCGTGACGTCACCCTTAGGTTTCTGAAGAGCATTTTTGAAGCTCTTAGTGGGTGGGAGTCGGCCGTCGCCATCTTGGAATCGCGTCACTGCACGTCACTCCCGGATAATCGAAAATGGGCAAAGGGCAGGACGTGGGTGGAGCTGGTTGAAACCACGCCCGCCTAGTGTGACGGTGGTGACAACAGCGGCAATCCACCTGTCACTCAAGTGACCACGCCGTAAATTATGCAACTTTAAGGCTTAATGTAATTTAAACGGATGAGTTATAAAAAATTCACCCCCCTCACAGTTGAAGGGCACAATTAGCTATATAGACCAAAACTACTTTTTGTACCAGGCTGTAAACATATTTTTTCTGCTGTAATTTGGGCATATTAACATGGGGAGTCTATGGGGTTGACTCCCTTTTGGAGCCAGTCTCTAGCGGGCAGTCGATGAATTGCAGTTTAAGTCATTTCCGTGTTGGTTTCAATAGAGAGATCGGGAGGTTGCCGCTTGCCTGCGCCATGAGCTTGTTAAAATAGTGATTGTTAAAATAGGGCCCATAATAAATCCTGAATAGTGACTGGTCTTTGTGTAAATGTCCACAAAACTGAAAGACTTTCTGAATGTATGTAAGTGGTAGGTTATTTTAGGAAAAATTACATGATGAAAAAGAAAATTAGGGAGATTAATAATGTATAAATAATTTATAGTTATTATGTGAATAATATGTTATCACATAATCAATAAAGTAACTCTAAAATCTATCACAATCTATCTAATTACAAGCAGTGTTGGAAAAAGTTACTTTTAAAAGTAATGCATTACATTATTGCGTTACTTCCTAAAAAAGTAACTAATTATGTTATTTAGTTACCATTTTTTATGGAAAGTAATGTGTTACATTACTTTTACATTACTTTTTAAATCTGCACTGTAAAAAAAAACACAATTTGTTGAGTCATCTTAAAATAATTTGTTACCCTGCTGCCTTAAAATTTTAAGTTCAGTCATCTACAATAAGTTTATTCAACTTGAAATGTTAAGTTGTACTAAGTAACAACTTAGATATTTGTGTTTGCTAAACTTAACAGATGGGTAAGTAACCCAGCTGCCTTAAATTTTTAAGTTGATTCAACTCAAATATCTAAGTCGTCACTTAGTATAATTTAACATTTCAAGTTGAATAAACTTTTTTTGAGTTAACTTAACATTTTAAGGCAGCCAGGTTACAAATTATTTTAAGTTGACTCAACAAATTGTTTTTTTTTTTTTTACAGTGTGGGCAGGGCTTGCTTGTTTGTTTTTAATATAAAAAGTTCTATTTTTGGCAAATGTAAAGGCTCTTTCACACAAAAAACCTCAGGCTGTAGGAAAAGTAAATTCACGTCTGTACAGTAGAATGCAGAAGAAGAAAGTAAAACACTCTTCAGCAATAAAAAAAAAAACAATTATTAGTTTATCTTGAGTAATTTTTGCTTATTAGTATGGTTAAATTGGATCATCAAAGGCCACCAGCAAATACACTTGTTAATAAAATGGGATTAAATACATAAAGGATATTTGTATTATTTAACATATTTAATTGTTGCAGGTTTGTGTCATATTCTGAGTTGCATCTCACTGTTTTTATTAATTTTGAGGAATACTGAATCAGTTTTTTTGTGAGTGTGATGAGTACATGGATGTTTACATCATTTTTGAACTAAAGTAACATCTTACTCCCAATTTCTCTCAGAATGGGGACAGGAGAGCTTTTAATCAATAAATGGGAAAAAAAAGTAACTGGCGTTGCGACTGCGACTTTTGACCCCATTGTATTTGATATGCTCAACCAATCAGCCCACAGTTGAATAAACTAAGCATTTCTATTCAGTCCTCTTATTTTCTGAAATTGTCTCATCTGTGCATGACACTGTGCACGCCTCTGTGCAACATGCTTTAACTAGGTTAACGATGGTGAATGGTTGGCACGGCTCATTAAGAGGCCTTCACGTCCACTTAAAGACGTTTCCAGCACGGTTAGGATGTCATGCGAAAAAGAGGAAGAGCGTTTGCCTCTCTCTCTAAAGTCCTTCTAACGTCCTTCCCCCATTCCTTCATTTGTCTTATGGATTTTTCATGCTCAGGCAGAAGGGGAAGCCCTCCACAGCGGGACTGCTGCTGTTCATGAGAGTTTTACCTTCGACCCCCAGCTATATTTATCCCATTGTGCTGAACTAATTGCTGGTCTGACATCACCTCTTCAAGAAGGACAGCTGATGAACAAAGCATCTGTGGATTATTTTTAGTTTGTTCTTAAGACGGAGCTTCAGGGACACACATAGAGGCAGAGAGACAGGAAGCGCTCTTGCAGCTGGATACAATGTTATCTCAGTACCAGGACAGGAAATGGGGTCCAATCACTTCCTGTAGACTAGGAGCTTTGTTAAGACAGTGGTTTGGGTCTAAATGGCTGTTTTCCCACCTCAAGGAGGTTTTCACAAGGGCTTTTAATCAGAATCTATCCTGGTTTTATACTCCATTTATTATTATTTATATATTTTCGTTAACACTTTAGCATAGGGACCAATTAGCATGCATTTGTTCTGCATGACCATATTCTAAGCCTACCCAATACCTAAACTACTTTACTAAGTAATTAGGAGTTTATTGAGGTAAAAGTCAGATTAGTTGTTCATGAGTCCCTTGTTTGTCCTGAACAGTTAAACTACCCGCTGATCTTCAGAAAAAATCCTTCAGGTCCCACAAATTATTTAGTTTTTCAGCATTTTGTCTGTTTAAACCCTTTCCAACAATGACTGTATGATTTTGAGATCCATCTTTTCACACTGAGGACAACTGAGGGACTCATATGCAACTATTACAGAAGGTTCAAACACTCACTGATGCTCCAGAAGGAAACACGACGCATTAAGAGCCAGGGGGTGAAAACTTTTGAAATATAAAGATCAGGGTAAATTTAACTTATTTTGCCTTCTGAGAAACATGTGAGTATCTTCTGTAGCTTCTGAAGGGCAGTACTAAATAAAAAAAAATATGATATTTAGACAAAATAAGAAAAATGTACACATCTTCATTCTGTTCAAAAGTTTTCACCCCCCATATGCTCCCTGTTAGTTTGGTAAAATAATTAGCATTTTGTAGATTCTGCAAGGTGTATGTAAACGTTTGACTTCAATTATATATATATATAATATACCAAATATCAAAATAAAATTTATTTGTAGCCATTTTATTTAATTTTTGTTAGTTTGGAAGTCATAAAGATGTATTTGGTCTAGTTCCAGTTTTCCTCAGTTTCCATTTCAGTTAACAAATATGTTTCCATTTGGTTTCAACAAACCTTCCCACAACATAAGTGCAACATCATGGCACCATCTTCCACCCTTCCAATAAATCAAAACCTCTGCAAATCACCATCAGGCCACTCAGTAATTACGTTTTGTGCTAAGCTATTGATTCCAGAACAGTCTTTTTCCCAGTGCGAGACGAGCAGATCCTGGATCAGTCATGTGTCTCCACTTTTGGGGATGATCCTGCTGTTCTGGTTCTTGGGCTGATTGTGTGTTCAGTGTTATTTAACAGACAGATTTAGCACAGCGTGTGAGAACTTCTCGATTTGAGGCTCAGAGCAGTCCAATATAGAACTCGCCACCTACATACTCACCACACACACATTACACACATTACACACAAATAACGCGAAACAGCCCGATGGCTTCCAGTCTCTGTAGGGTGTCTGGATGTGGTAAATGAAATTATTCCCCCTCTTACAGAGAGGAATCTTTCTTTCTCTCTCTCCCTTTTCCTGACATTTCTTCTGCCTCCAAACGGAACTGAATTAAAAGCTCGTTTGGCAGGTATTGTGTCTCTTTGTCACAGAACGCTTGAGGCTAAATGGAGAAGAAGCAGCTGGTCTTAGTTACCTGAGAGAAACATCAGTTCTGTACATCATCCAGTCATCGTGCTGAAATTAATGATGGGACGAATGAGCCATTTCTCGCTTTCTCTTCTGTCTTTCTCTCTTATGTATCTGCGGTTGGCGCTTTCCACAAATGGAGCCCAAACAGGATTTGAAACTCTTTAAAAACCCCATGAAATCAAAACTTTTTTTGTGGCTTTAAAGTTTTGTGGCTTTACTTCAAAACTGAAAGTCCATGTATGTTGGCTTTGAGGTCTGTATGCTGGCATATTCCTGCTGTAAAAGCTGACAAAATAAACTTTTAGCAGATGTATGCATTTACAATTTTCAGTCTTTCACTTTCTGCCAAAACAGACCTAAAATATTGGCAGAATTTAGCCATGTCTTGTACTCAAAATATTGTAGAGTATTATCTATCTATCTATCTATCTATCTATCTATCTATCTATCTATTTATCTATCTATCTATCTATCTTTAGTTATTTAACTTATTTTATTTAAGCCTAATCGCTACTATTTGTTTGTTTGTTTGTTGATATGCCTAATATTTATATTTTAATTTATTCAGTATTGTAGGCTAATTTATTTTAGGTTTATTTTAATTAACACAAACTATTTTTAATAGTTTTAATTTCATTTTTGGTAAACAACACCAATGTTTTTTTTATTTTTTATTTTTTTAGCAATAAACTATTTACAATTTTCTAATATGATTTTCAGAATTTTATTTATATTTTATTGTCAATTTAATTAGTCTTCACTTTATTCTCGTTAATTTAAATATTAGCCATCTATCTTTTTATTTTTATTTCAGTTTTAATTTCAGTAATTTTAGTTATTCTTCTTAAACTCTAATCTCTATTCATATTTGTTTGTTTGTTTCATTATATGCCTAATATTTATATTTTAGCTATTTAGGCTAATTTATTTTAGGTACATTTCAACTAACAAAGTCTATTTTTAATAGTTTTCAGCTATATTCTGTTAAGGTAATTTTTATTTCAGTTTTAATTTTTGTAATTTTAGTTATTCATCTTAACCTAATCTGTGAACATATTTCTTTTTTTTTTTTTTTTTTTTTTACAAAGCTAGATAGTTAGTTAGTTAGATTAATTATATGTCTAATATTTATATTTTAGGTTAATTTATTTTCGGTTCATTTAAGGTAACAAAAAATATTTTTAATAGTTTTCATTTCAATTTTGGTAAACAACATCAACAACACTGGTGCTGTTATTATTTTTCGCAATAAACAATTTACAATTTACTAATGTGATTTTCAGAATTTTATTTATATTTTATTTTCAAATTAGTTAATCTTTACTCTATTTTCGTTAGTTCAAATATTAGCCATATCTTGTGCTCAGAGTATTATTTATGTATTTTTTTATGTATTTATTAATTATTTATTTACAGTGTAGTATAAATATACAGTATTTAAAAAGTACAGTATATAGAATATTTATATACAGAGTATCATTTATCTATCTATCTGTCTATCTATCTATCTATATTTATCTATTTTAGTAATTTTAGTTATTCATCTTAAACTTATTTTATTTCAGTTGCTGAAGCCTAATCTCTAAACATATTTCTGTATTTATTAGTTAGTTAGAATATGTCTAATATTTATATTTTAGGTATTTTATTATACATTTATTATATTATGCAAAAAACGTTGTAATAGTTTTAATTTCAGTTTTGGTAAACAACAACAACACTTGTGCTGTTATTATTTTTAGCAATAAACAATTTACTTAACATGGTAATTACAAGGAAATCCTCCAGAAAAGGATATAAAAAAAATCCACAGTGGGTAACAGGGTTTAGCCTTAATTAGCATGTCACTCATTACAGGCTAGTGAGTTTGGCACGACATGTTGGTCTGTAGTTAATGACAAATGTATATTTCCCAGTAGTAAAAGTGTTTGATTATTTTCTACAGTAACTTTGGTAACAAGAATGAATGGTTGAACCTAATGAATGCAGTCAATGCAAAATGTTGTTAAAAATAGAACAAAATGGCATGAGAAATGCAGTGTAGACAGCTTTATGAATTATAATAGGGTCTTTGTTGCATCACATCACTCGCTTGTTGACGAGGTGGTAAGCAAATCTGTGCTGCTGAGATCATTCTGTGTTCAGCACTAAAATCAAAGGGGCCATCTTCTTTTTTTAAGCTTTAAAACACATTGAGGTCTCAATTAACTTATCAGCCTGAACGCACAAACATTTGCTACGAGCTTTGCCTGCAACAGCGACTGAAGTCGGCCAAATAAGAGACTCGAGAATGCACAGATTCTCTCGCTCTCTAGTGTGTGTCTGTTTTTAATGATGGCTTCAGTCTCTTTTGTAATTAGATTAAAAACAACACGTTATCTTAATGAGACGACAGAATTAAGAAGCTTAATAATATCAGACTTTGGTGCCCTGCTCCACTGATTATATCGTTAATTAAACTGCGTTTTAACGAGCTGAATGGATTAACAATTAATGCTATAACCAGATTTTTCTGCATCACTGGAAACAAAATAATATTATACATTAATGAAGGTGTTACATTATGTGAATACTAATGATTCTGCGGCTCTAAAGTTTCTAAAGGTTTACTGCATAGGTTTTCTAGTACTGTGGTGGTACCATGGTATCATATTTAAAGGAGAAGTCCACTTCCAGGACAACAATTTACAGATAATGTACTCACCCCCTTGTCATCCAAGATGTTCATGTCTTTTTTTCTTCAGCCATAAAGAAATTGTTTTTTGAGGGAAACATTTCAGGATTTTGCACCATATAATGGACTGATATGGTGCCCCGATTTTGAACTTCCAAAATGCAGTTTAAAGGTGACTTCAATCCATTATATGGAGAAAAATCCTGAAATGTTTTTCTCAAAAAACATAATTTCTTTATGGCTGAAAAAAGAAAGACATGAACATCTTGGATGACAAGGGTATAAGTACATTATCTGTCAATTTTTGTTCTGGAAGTGGACTTCTCCTTTAAATAGATTTAGATAATGGTACTAGTGTGGATTTTTGGACATGTACCATGGCACTACCATTGTATTCTTAGACAACCTTATAAATAACATATTACTTGACTTTTAGCTTTTGTACGGGTACTTCATATGAATGCCATATCCAAAACAATACCCTTTTTTGGCATAATATTTTGTTATTTCATGTATGGTTGTGTTTGTTTTACAGCGTTTCGTGTGTGGCAAGGCTTTAGGTGGAACAGAAGCACAAAGTCAGCATTTATCCGTTTTATGACAACACAGTAACACTATTTTCCCACACTCTTCCTTGAATATGTGCAGAGACAACATACTCTACCAGAGTCTTTCTCTCTTTCTCAAACACACACACATTTTTAAGGGTAGTACCCAAGGGAGGTTGTTACCTGCGCTGCACATCCATCTCTTGCACAATTAGCATAAAACACGGCACACACACATATAATATCACTCTCTCCCTCACTCTCGTGCACACAGATTTGACCTCTGTACATTAATAAGCAAGTATGCATGTGTGAAACTTTATATCTGAAATTCACGGTAATTACTAAAGTAAGCTGCAAAGATCACAGACAGCTAGGAGAGATATCAGTTCTTTTCTTTGCTCTCTCTCCCTCCCTTTGGTTTATGCAGTATATCACTGTCTTTATTTGTTGTTTTCTTTTTATCCACAGCCATTTCATTTTAGTTCTATTTGTTGTTTACTTTATTTTGGAATGAAATGTTTTGTTTCAATGATTACATTCAGTGCAGACTGATTTTCTTTTTCCTTTTCACTTGTACACTAGAAAGCAAGCTGCATGCTAACTGCTCATTCATCAAACATGTGCTCTACACCTTTAGTGATAGACACACACGTGTGAGGCACACTCGTACTTCACACTCTTGGCGTGCTAATCTCACTGTAAATTTGATCAGGGGAGGTTCTGTTTGTTCCTTTTGTCTATGTTTAACATTTACATATGTTTGCTTTGTATGAAATTGTTTAGACATGATGTGCCAGCCGGAAAAGAGGTGGGATTCCCCAGCAAATCTTGGTTCCTCACAATGTTCTTAACATATTAGGGGGTTTCTTTGTAATTCTGCTTTGGAACAATATGTATTATGAAAAGCGGTGTACAAAAAAATGATTGGAATCTGTTTGTGCACACAAGTTAACATTTTCTTAGGTTTTTGTTCACCCTGTGTATACCTATAAAATTTTGTGTGCTACATAACTATAAGCACCTGCTAGCAGGCTACATAATTATGACATAACTATAGAACTGCATAACTATAAAAGCTAGTGTGGTACATAACAGCTAGTGCTGTACATACTGTAACTATAAAACCTGCTAGTGCACCACATAGCTACAGCAAACTGCTAGTGTGCTGCATTTCTTACGAAAATTAACCATGGTTTTTATTTATTTATTTATGTTTGTAGTAAGACCATGGTTAATTTTCATAAGGGATAACTAAAACAAACAGTGCACTACATAACCTGCTAGAACACTACATTATACTGCGGGGCTGCTGAATGCTTGAATCTGATTGGCTGACGGACATTCTAAGCAATTATTTTCAGAGAAACGCATGGCTAAAGTAGTTCCAGGCAGATCTTGACCACATTACATGACCATATCACTTCGCCAAATAATTTCAACCAAAACCCACAATGACACCAACCAAGCATATAAATATTGTAAAAGGTTGTAAAAAAAGGACAATTATTTCCATGTTTTTGCCACAAATTTACATTTTATTATGTATGGAAAGGACTCCCTTTCTCCTGCTCTCTCTCCCTTAAAAACGCACAACGAAAACATACACGCAACTCTGACGATTTTATCAGTTAAACAGTCTAGCAACTTAAGAAACGTGACATTTCTCACTAGCGAGGCAATAACGCCACTGTTTTTGAAGAACTGAACCTACAGTTTCCCTATTTAGTTGAGACGCTGCTGCCGAACACTGTTAAGAGACGCACAGACATGAGATCAGATCAGTTGTAACAGTCCGACCTCCATTGTTTCGATGCCGGAGCAGGGATGTAAGTTAGACAAGAATATCTCAGATTGAGCTTTTGAGGTGTTGTGTAAGGGTTTTGTTATGAATCTTCGTGATCGCCTTTCCTAATAACGTATAAATGCGGCTAAATGTGGCTAAAGTAAACAGGCTCATTACTCCACAGAGAGGAAAGAGGGGCGGGGCGAGCAGAGCTCATTAACATTTAAAGCAGCCTCGACCAGAACAGGATGATTTTTGCAGAGCTGATTTTGGCAAGGTAAAAAGGGTGTTGTTTTACACCTTTGAGAATTTTTAACCAAAGTATATTATAGACTTTTCATTAATACCCTAAAGAATCATATCAACTTGTGGAAAATGGGCATCCAATGACCTCTTTAATAATTGCAATACTATCAACAGCTCAAGCCTCCATTACTAGGTCTAAAATGACATTTTGGAATTAGCAAAAGGCATTGGATGAGATGCGTAAGAAATGAATCCTACTCACATGACAAAAACTTCACGAATGTCTTGAAATACAACATCAGGCAATGTTTTAAGGTGTGGTAACCGTAATATAAGTGGAATAATTTAATTATACGTTGAATTATTAGAAAATAATGCATACCAGAGGTTGTGATGAGGCCATGGCGCAAAGCCATGATTCAAAAGCCTGTTGTCAATGGGTGCATTTCCATTACAGATTTATGGAAAAAAATGACGATAAAAAGCTATTGCGAAATGACGGCGTTTCAATTAATCAATGATATGCGACTAAAACATAATTTCTTCCTCTCCCAGTAAGTCATGACAACCGATGTTGGTAGGTTTACATATATTGCAGCCACCGCACTAGCCATTATTTTTTTAATCGAAGGAAGCATATACATGTATCTTTAGTGAAGCAGTGTGGAGAGCCACTTCTGGGATGCTTCTAAAAAAGTGCCGTGGCACGGCTGGTACAAACACAAGATTAAACGCATTGACTAGAGTGGCTGATGCACCACAGACGTGTGCAGTGTAAATAAGGGGTTGTCCAAGCAGTAATGGCAATGAAAGCCCTTAATACTTAAGAGCAGCCATGTATGAGGTGTTTCTTAGAGGATATAGTACATTAAAGAATGATCATGTGACTTTTACGTACACCAAGTGAGCTGTAAATGCAAAAAAAAAAACAAAAAAAAAACTGTTTCCGTTGCAGTTTCATGAAGTATTATTTTTTCGCTTTGAAACCACCTAATGTGAGCATTAATTTGCAAAATTGACACGTTTGTCATTTTGTAGAGTTTGAAGTGTAATGGAAACGCAGCTAATTATTCTTACGTAACAAGCTGCTAGTGTGGAACAATACTGTAAAGACCTGTTAGAGCTAGATCACTATAGGCCTACTGTAAAAAAAAATATGCAAAAGCGCTACATAACTATAAACTGCTTGTGCTGTGTGCTAAGGAACTGCTAGTGGGCTACATGACTATAAAGTGCACTACAACTAAAAACAAACTGCTAACACGCTACAATTAAATATAAACGTTTTGTAGATGTTTTTTTTGTTTTGTAGATTTGTTAGTTTCTACATTTAAAGCTCAAGCTTCTAGTGCACTGCATAACTGTGTAAAGATTTGCTAGTGCATTGCATAAACACAACAAGCTGCTAGCGTGAAGAACTGTTTCAAAGAAACATGCTATTTGAGTCAGACTCATATTAGCAGTTTAAAGGATTTAATGAAAAGTGAATGGGTGAGTCCACTGTAGTTTAATTACAATTACAATCAAGTGTTAAGTGCTAAAAGAATAAAAGACAAAAATGTACCACAAATGGCAATTTATTACCAGATCTTTGAGGATTTGATGAACACCATGAACTAGATGAATTAATGGTGATTAGAAGTCTGTTAGTGTGAAGGTTTATTTTTAGAACGGTTGCTGTGTGGGTTTGAAGTCCGCTGTTCAGTAGCGGGTGGGGGTGGGACAGGGTTTTGGGGCGGTGGGTATGTCAGGACGTTGCATCAAGGCAGAGTCCTCTGAGAAAAGACAGTATTCCCACAGGTTCCTCCCTCCCTCTCTGTCTCTCTCTCTTTCTGCCTCTCTCCGGAGAACATGACCATGCTAATGAGCCTTTTGTTCGCTGGAACCATGACATGCTGTGAGAAGCTCTCTCTCTCATTCACACTGATATTCGCGTACACACGCAATGCGTGTTGACTTAGACTTTTCTTAGTGTTCACTTTGAATTATCCCAGTGTGTCATAAACAGTTAAGAAATCACTGTATAATCACATCAAGAAGGGAACATTAGCTTTCGTTTAGTGTATTTCTGCCAGGATAAACTGTTTATTGCAACACTCAGATGTAGATTTCATATGGACATTGGCGAGTAACAGTGGGTGTAGCCAATTGTTATAAATTCTTCAAGGGCGTTAATCACATTAATATAGATGAGATTCATGACTACTGGAACAGATGACTCCCCCGTTCAAATTTATGGCTGTAGCCAAATGATGAAACCAAACAGTTTGAGGTGTTTGATGTGTCTACAAATCAAAGAAAAGTCCTCCATTAGCATGCAAGCACAACCCCGAAGAGCTGCTTCAGGCGTGATGCAATATCCAGGTCTGTTTTTGCTAGCAGAGTTGTGCAATGCATTATATTTGTCATCAGGTTTGTGAGTCATTGTTTAATGGAGACAAATGAAACTCAACTCCGTGTGATAATTTGTTTATGTGGGGATTTGGGATCCTGGGAGAGAAGAACTCCTTGACAGCTCTCCAGTGAGAGGTTTAGCAACAATTGCAGTATTTTTAAGTTACTAACAAGCAACACTTGTACTATTGCAAGGTTTGAGATTTGATCAAACGTGTAATTCAAAAAATTTTGGTGTATAACTAGTTGCACACTGTTTCTGCTACGCTCTTAGAAATAAGGTACAAAAGCTGTCACTGGGGGCGGTACCTTTTCAAAAGGTAAATGTTTGTACATAAAAAGTCCATTTTGGTGCCTTAAAGGTACATATTATTTGTTAAAGTGTACATATCAGAACCTAGCAATGGCTTAGAACACCTAATTAGTTCATTTTTTTCATTCAAAAATTATGCATTCGTTCAGAGCTATACATCTAGTCATGCTTTCAAAAATCATTCATATTTTCATATTCATTCATTCATTCATTCATTCAGAAAATGATGCATTCATTAATAAATTATTAATTCATTAAAAAATAATTCATTCAATCATTTATTCTCTCAGAAAATATATGTATATATTATGATGCATAATTCATTTATTGTTTCAATATAATGCATTTATTTATTCATTCATTTATCAAGAAATAATGCATTTATTCATTAAAAATCATGCATTCATTCATTCAAAAATGTTTTCATTTATTCAAAAATTATACATCCAGTCATTCTTTCAAAAATGATGCATTCATTCATTCATTCAAAAATTATTCATCCATCCATCCATTCATTCATTCATTCAAAAAATATACATCCAATTATTCTTTTAAAAATTACGCATTCATTAATTCATTAAAAAATAATGCATTCATTCTTTAAAAAAAAATGCATTCATTCATTAAAAAATTATGCATTCATTCATTCAAAATGATTCACTCATTCATTCCAAAATAATGCATTCATTCATTCATTCATTCATTAAAAAATTACACATTCGTTCTAAAAAAGTAACTAAATATATGTTGTAAACCACTTAGGAAGAATTATTTTTCATAAATTAAAAAAAAAAAAGCGGTAAATAACAGTTTGAAATATATTAAATGTACTTCAATGGCAAGAAAATGTAAAAGAGAGCTACAGCCCTGCAGAGTTCAGCTCCAACCCTAAATCTGGCTGTAGCTTTCTAGTAACTTAGCTTAGAGATTAGCTTGTTCAGGTGCGTTTGATTAGGGTTGAAGCAAAACTATGCAGGGCTGCGGCTCTCCAGGACCCATGTTCACCACC